>NW_009195140.1:0-7152 GCF_000690835.1 Fulmarus glacialis | reverse complement strand
TTTCCCTGAGGGGATTTCAGTAATCTCCTCTAGCAGTATATTACCTAGCATATTATACAATGTGTGGAGGACACTAGCCTGGAATCTGAGACCTTACTTTGCTCCAGATTTCCCATGTGACCTTGAACAAGTCAGATTTTTTTTTTTTTTTAAGAAACTAAAACCTTTTGAAGGTCAGACCTTAATCTCTCTTCTCTATCTTCTCTACCATTTTTTGGCATGTCAAGTGGAGATAACAAGACTTTTCAATCTTACAGAATATAAGAAAAAATAAATTAAAAAAATTAATGCAGTCAGATACTGAAGGGTTTTTTTAATAAGACTGTTAATGAAGCATTACACACGTAGTCTGCATATTTATTCTTGCTGGGAAAAAATGATGAAATTATACAAACTATAATTACAGACTTGTCAGTCTGTGTCTTTGAAAGCAAGACACTGCCCATAAATTCAGTTAAGATACTAACTTGGAATTTAATACATGATAACCACTAAAAAATTAGGCTACTTTTAATTGTCACGACAAACCTGTTTAATCAGATCATTTTGAAAGATCTAAAATACAATATAGGTCATAGTAAATGGAAGATTGAGAATATACATGCAGACATGAAAGAGTTCATATAGCTCCCTGTTATCACGGTCCCAACAGAACAAAGTATTTTCTGCCAGACAGGCTATGGAAAACAGACATTTCGGGTGTGTGCAACCAGGAGTGATTTTCCTCTGGAATTAATATATGTATGGAAAAGTAAGAACTATGCACAGACTTTCACATACTTAGACATGAATATACAAAAGTACACACAGGTATGTGTATCCGGTTTATATAGATTGAGAAAAGCTTAAAAAGAAAAACCAACAAAAAACAACTGTAACAGATTAAAAAATGACAGACAAATTAAGAAGATATAATTTCACAATTCTGGGAAAATGAGTTATGGCTTATTATTTTGAGGGCTTGAGTTTGACAGTAATGAGACTGTAATAGAAACAACATCAGTAGTTCTCTGTTTCTTGGCATATTACCTAGGACAGAATAATTCTGGAATCCGCAGTTTGTGGCAGCATTTTGTTATTTTTATTTAGCATAAATTTAGAATTAATTTAGAATTTGCATACTGAAAGAACAGGGCCACATATTCATGTACAAATGTATGACATATGTATGTATGTAATACTTAACTCAGCAAGTGGAAAATGTGCTGCAGCTGATCCCTTACTTCATAGCTGTGAGCCATACCACAAATTGTTTATTCATTTTTCTTGGTGACTGTGATAAAGGACACACATGTTCTTGCCTTAAAAGCCCATCCCTGAATGGTAAAAGAGTAATTACTACCCATCAGAAATAAGGATTTCTGATTCTAGTAACAAAAAACACATACTCTTACATATACAGACATCACTTCAGTACTTCACCAGCATCATATGAGAAAATAAAATCCTGTTGTATCTCTCAATTTGTCAATCCTTTAACTTTAGACAGTGGCTTTAAGTCTCTAATATGGCAATCCCTGATGCGTCTTTATCAAATACAGGGTTTCTGTATTTCATAAGCCTGGTTTTCCGTGCATGAAATAAACTGCAAAACATAATGGCAGGCACCAATTTATCAGAGAGACACGGGTGAGGAAGAACAATCTAGAACAATCCACAGAATAAAAACATTAGCAGAATGACCTATCATGATATGAACATTCAGCTGCATGATTAGTCATTGGAGTTTAAAATACGTAGTCAGGAATGAAGAATTGTATTCTTTTATTCTGAAGTATATCTTCAATTAGGAAAACAAAATAGTAGCTCTATTTAGGCTGTAAGGAATTTTCCCTCCAGTATATCAAAGAGAATTTCCTCTAATGTGTTCTGATGTAGAAGATAAATATCTAAAAGTCTAGCTTAAATTTAAAACTCTTGTATGATTTGTCCAGGGGTGATTTCATTTGCAAATGACTATGGAAGGGTACATAGTGGAAGTAGGATGGTAAGATTAACCAAGAAAGAAGCAGAGGAGGCCTCTGACAACATGTGCATGTTGAGAAGACAAGCTCCCATTATTGTGATGGGGTTTGCTGTGAAGAAATGAGAGCTTGTACTGAAGCATCACTTTTTGTTTCTTCAAACGGGCCTTGACAAAGAAATTATATTATACGTTATTATATTAATTGTATACTGCATGCTACTGTCATCCAGTCTGTCTCCCAAAACCTAGAACTTCCTAGAATGACATGGCAGACAACTTCTGGTCGCCTTGGTCACACATCATATTCGTCCATCATGACAACTTCTTTGGGAACCTGGGAATAGTAAACCTATTGGAGATGCAGAGAGAACAGAAGTTGTAGTGAGAGAAGAATGTAAAAGACATTTGAGATGTTTCCCAATGGGAAAAATGAGAGGTGAAAGGATGAAAGTCACCAAACACAGAGAAACTCTGGGCCTAAGCAGAAGCAATCTCATAGTCAACTTTTCTACGTACTTGACATTTTGTTTCATGTTTGATGCTTCCTTCTGTCTCATATTTTCCATTAATTATAATTTTAATTTGTGTCACACTGTGCCTTTTTAATCAGTTGACTCAATGGAGAGATCCATTTATCTCTGATTTCAACCTTTCTAACCTTTCAACCTCTCTAACCAGAAGAAATATGTTAATTATGCAAAACGTGAAATATTGAAAAGGTCACAAAAACCTACAGAAGAGTGAGATGTAAATTATATGTCTTGGGACAGATGCGTATGCATGTCAATCTATCTGTATTCACTCAAATGCCAAGCTTATCTTACCCTTCTTCGGGCATGCACTTTACAGACTTCCACGTCACCCTTCAGCTAAGTTCTCCAGTTCTTTTCTGGTCATTGCTACTTCCAATTTCCTTTGTGCCAGTCTGACTTTCCAGCCTTTTTCTAGACTATGCAATAGGCCATGCAATAGGGAAGAAACCATAGCATAAAGCTGCTAGAGAGGCATGTGAAATCTGGAAAGGTTCCTCTGCAAGTGGGGCAACAGAAAAGGCATGAAAGATGGCCCTTTGTTGTGCTGTGTGGGAAAGGAGGGCCGGAGGTGAAGGCACGGGTCTACCACCCAGGCTGTTAGGTGGTAGATGACAGGTCTGTCCTGTCCTGCGTCTGCCATAGGTTCTCCCTTCTTGGCTTCTGGTTCAGTTTTAAGTCAGATGGGGAGTGCCACCTACTGGGTGACCTTCTGAAAGTAAGTCATTAGCTTATGATTTAAGATAATTGTAACAGGAATTTATACAGAGCAAAAACACAGCAAGGGCCTAAAATTAATGAATCGGCTAATCAGACTCGGTGAGGAGGACAAATTGCACTTTAAGTAGCTCCCCTACAGTCTCATGACCAGCTTGCTGCCACTTTTAGTAATCCTTTTCCGGCATGCTGGTCAAAAAACTGTAGAGCTGATCATAACTTGCCTTCTTTATGTATAATGAAGCTTTTCAACAGCCGGCATGCAGAACCTACCTGCCTGCTAAATCTCTCACAGATCTTAGGGTTTGATTCTAAGGTGTAATACTGTTGTATTTGTACACAAGGGAAAAGAAAGAACATCATGAGCTCTTGTCAAAGTCTTACACCTACACATATCAAAGTCAATAACAAAATATTCTGAGTCCTCTTGGAGATCCTGAAGGAATTTTCTATGGTTCACTCAGTATAGCTGTGAATAGCCAATGGATGAGATGGATCAAAATTTTCCGGGCAGAGTATTTTAAATGTGCACACATATCAGTCTGCTAATTCTGACTCCAGGATTTCTAAACTGGGGAGACTCACAGCACATGCCAAGAAAGGCAGAATTTTGTCTTGGTTGGGGACATCAGAGAAAATTAATTTTATAAATTGCTTTAGGTTTTCTTACTTAGATATGCCTCAGAAAGCTGGCCTAAGGAAGTTTAAGGAATAATTTTATGCATAGAAAATGTTGCAAACTGCATATAGAAACTGCATTTCTATTACTTCCCCTGTTATGGGAAGGTGTTCTAAACTAAGGAGAAGGTATAAAAATGTGGCTCTTTATAACCAGATTTGGGCAGGTGTGACACATCAGGTACAGCACATTGTCTGCGTAAGAGAAGAACTATGATTTCCAAACAAGAATATTATGTTTGGTTAGTTGATAAAAGAAGTTCACATTACACACGATATCTCAATCTTTATCTGCAGTTATTTGGAAAAAAACAAAACAAAACACCAAAAATACATAATACTGAAAAGAAAAAGGAAGAATTGAAGATGGAGCTGAACTAAATGAGTGATAAAATCCCAGATGTTCAGTGCCTGATGATAGATCTCAATGGGCTGCCCAGGAAAACGCAGCAAGGTCTATAGTGAATGTCCTGGCTACAGAACCAGAAAGGAGACTGCCCAGAGAAAGTCAGTCAAGGTCCAGCGCCTGACTATTGCCAAAATACACATTGGAAAGGTGGGGGTGAGCACTTAATTAAGTGCAACAACAGTGCCATCATTTCCCAAACTGACTACCTCCTGATAAAAGAAAATGGTCTAAAACATGGTAAAGGGATCCTGTGAGAGCTGACTGGAGTAAATTAATCAACTTCTGTGTGAAAAGGCTAGCAAAGGCCAGAATGTGACTGCAACAAAGGGTAAAGCAGTAGAAAAATCACACATACTGGCATTAGTTTAGGTTTTTAAGATGATGGTCAATGACTAAACAACACAAAGGTTTCGGTTCAGTGGCCATCTGTGGCCAAATAAAAGGAGGAGAATATCCTGCTGAGAGGATTTCAAAGGGACTACCTACGAGAAGATGAAGTGGAATTGAGAAGGTGGTGCCAGGCTGTTCATAGCAATGCGTGGGGGGAAGATGAGAGACAACGGGTGTAAATTAAACAAGAAAATTTCAGACTAGATATAAGGAAAAACTTTGACCACGAGGACAGATGGAGTTGAAACAGGTTGCTTGATTATGACAAGGGTGTGTTGTCTCCATCCTTTGTTTTCAAGACCATGATAAAGCCCAGAGCAACCTAGTCTGCCCTCATAGCTGCTGTGAGCAGGAAGTTGGACTAGATGCTTCCTGAGGTTTCTTTCCAGCAGAATTTTCTTGAGTTCTATGATTATATTATACTGTGAAAGTAAATAACTGAAAAATTATTTAGACTGATAGAAATCAATATGAGAAGAAAATGGTTTAAAAACTGGTTGGCAGAAGAAGAATTATATGTTATGATGAGAAAAACAAAAAAAAGCCCAGTAAAATTCAATTATATAAAGACCACACAAGCATTCAAATACCTCAGCTGATGTATAAAGATCACACAAGAATTGAAATACCTCAGCTGATGGGTAATGACTGTGAATAACAATGTTGGTTTAAATGTTAGTGGTCAGGATGAATAGAATGAGAAGTTGGAAAATCCCCACAACAGGAATACACTAAATAAGCTGTAATGTTGAGTGAACTAGACGATGACTAAGCAAGTCACAAAGTACATGTCAAATTGGTGGCCAGCAAGGAGAGCAGAAGAATGACTACTGCATAGAACAAAAATGGAATTTCTCAGGAGAGTTCTGCATTAAAAGGGCAGATATGCAAAGAAATTATAATCACAGTCTAGGGAGCCCTTCTCACAGAAAAGCTGTGTGGAATGAAAAATTGCATCATGGCCAAAAAAACCAATTTATAAAAGTTAAAGAAATGACAGGAAAGAACAGAAAGAACTGAAAGAAACTGTGGTCAACTTGAAGGTAATGAATGAGCTCTGCTGACTCCAAATATAAGACAATAAGACTACTTAATTTCATAGATCTACATAACACTTGAAAAAAGAAAATAGAATGCAGTAATAGTCTCCTTAAAAATAATTGTCACTCATATAAATCAAGCCAGATTTCACCCCGGGTTTTGTTCCAAAAAGCTGATAATCCTGAGATGCACCTTAGGAGGACTATCTTTTCGTGAGTAGTCCTGCCCTTGGTGTTATCCTAATAAATGCTATGTGAACATGCAGCTCTAGGCTGAATACAACAGATGATGATGCAATGGGAAAAGGCAAAAAGAAAACACAGATATGAAATTGCTCTGGTTTACCTGCTATTATGAGTATTTTAAAAGGGTTGCATTGCCATGCTAGTAATACTACATTTTCCTGCATTTAATACCCAGCTGATCAATTGTAATAATAATAATTTCCAGCTTGTCCATCTCCATATAGCTTTCCCATCTTTTTGCATTTTGTCTTCCCATAATTCATCTCTGGTCATTTTTAAAGCAACTTTTCTCTTTGAAGCTGCTCAGGAAGCATGCTTCTGCTTCCATAAAAAAATATTGTTAGTTTTTAAGAATCATAAATCAAGATGAAATTCTGAAAGCTGATTTTTTTTTTTTTTTAATGGGAGTCCAGAAGCTATATTTTGTTTTTTAAAGCAGCAAACTTTTCAATGGCTGAGTCCATGTTTCTGAAGTCAACAACATTTCCTGGGCTCCTTAGTGGGTGGGGGTTTGGGCCACCCACTGGGGTGAGTTCCCCAGGGCTCTGAGTTTCCCAGTCCTTTCACACGCTGCATTGCAGTGGCCTGGAAGGACTGAGTGCTTGGGACTTAGGAACCAGCAAGTTTCTGAAGAACCAGTTGATGAAAACCCTGGGATCCTGGTGCCTAGGTCAGCTGCCAAGGTGTAAAACCCGCTTTGTAGAAAAGCCAAACAAGTGTCTACAGAGATCAACATCCCCAGAATATTTCCATTTTCCACAGATTAGTTTTCTCCGACAGAAAAACTTCACATCAGAAAACTCCCAGCTGTCATTCTCAACTTATTTGCATTTCTGCATAACAGGCCCGTATACAAAAATACAGCACTTAGTCACGACTCCAGCTTCCAGCTTTACTGATCATACATTGACCTTTTCTCAACCCCAAATCTGTATTTACCTTTCTAGACAGTTTGGAAGACTATTTTATGGTAGCATACATGAATCCTTCTGATTTCTGCAATAGTCCTTGATCTAGATGCATTGGGGTTTGTGCTAATAGAAGGAAATACGAGCTTTTCCCTGTCAAAACATTGTGAAGCAGGCATTCAGTAATCATGTTGACAGCTTGCTCTTCCCAAGAAATTCTTTGGGAAGGACACCATTAGCTCGTAGAATCATAGAATCATTAAGGTTG
>NW_009195139.1:0-987 GCF_000690835.1 Fulmarus glacialis | reverse complement strand
GGCAGGGGAGCGTCAGGGCTCTTCGCGGAGCTTTCGTGCCGATGATGTAATTTTCATTTCGTTAGCCGTATTTCATTAAGTCTCTCCTCTCGGTGGGCAGCGTAGGAAATGCTGAGCGGAATCTCACTGTTGTATAAACAAACAGTGGATATTTTATATGATTTAAATGTGTAGATAATTAGTTTTATTACATTCATTACCCCCTTTATGTGCTCTGTAACAAGTCGGCAATTAAAGTAACAAACTCATAAAGTCTTTATAGGGGCATTTAAGCTCGCACAGTATTTGCCGAGCTAAGTAGTTTAATTCAAAGCTGGTGGTTGAGCTCAACAGGGGAATCTACAGACTGGTTTATTATACATTAAAAATGTTCTGAAGCGGTACTTAATTACACCAATGACCGGGGTTTTATTTTTGGGGGCATGTCACTATGAGTTACCGGTGGGTAATAAAACAAAGCAGGAGATTCTTGAGCCGCTGAGGATCCGAGTGATAGTTTTATGGCGAGGTCTGATAGTTTTATTGCGGTCGCATGTTGTACAATGTGTATTTGATAAAGAACGGCCTTTGGTGGCCCGTGGACACTTTTTGTGCACCGGCGAAATGAAAATAAATGTGAACATGGTTTTAGTGCGAGGGTGGAAACAAATTGCGAGCGCTAAATGGTTCTCCCGTTATGGTCACCAGACAAGAGGAGAAAAGCGCTGCAAACATCTGTCTTCCGTCCCCCAAATCTAAAGGGCACCAAAGAATGATGTGAATCTAAGTGTTACTACAGCGGGGATTTGTCTTTATTTACCCGCGCTCTCATGAATATGAATAACGCGTTTGTGGGGCAGGGAGGTGCCTCGCCCCCTCTCAAACAACAAGGGCATTTAAAAAAAAAATTTCCGAGTGCGTTTCCTCCGGGGGGCACCTTTTGTGCCGCGTTTCTCTCCCCGCAGCGGCACCGCGCTGCCTCCCGCGCCCAGGGAAGCGGGGCCGCCG
>NW_009195138.1:23758-24089 GCF_000690835.1 Fulmarus glacialis | reverse complement strand
AATTTGGCAACCTTAAATAAGGCACCGGTCGTTCAAAAAGTCTAAGTGTGGCTGTGTGCCCTCTGCCACCACTGCTCCCCTCCACTTCACAGAAGTGTCCTGAGAAAGGGGAGAAAATACGGTTAAGTATATATTAAGTATATATATTAAGTATATACATACTTAATAAATGGGTTCCCTCCTTCTTTCCTCCAGAAGCAAAAATGAGGTTTTAAGACTAAGCAAGGAAAAAAGCTGGTCGAGCCGCTGGAGGAGCAGCAGACCTAGCAAGAGATGTTGAGAAACAAACTGGGATGATTATTGCTCTGTTTGGTTGGGATTCCGACATCAG
>NW_009195138.1:10187-23744 GCF_000690835.1 Fulmarus glacialis | reverse complement strand
AGCTGGTCACCTGGCTTTACTCCAGGTTACTAGCCTTCCTTCTCAGCAGGGTATGTATGACAAGTGTGGTTGATGAAGGTCACCTGGTGGACGCAATAAATTTAGGCTTTTCTAAGGCAATAAAAAACTAACGAGATGCAACATCAGCAAAGAGTAAGTTAGTGATTAAAGATGAAAAGCAATCAAAGGCAGTCCTACAGGGATTAGTACTAGTCCCAACATTACTTAACCAGTCATTAATTACCTGAAAGTGAATAAGTAATAAAACACCTAAGAGTGGAAATTTGGCATGCACAGTGAGACGGGATGGTAAATGAGCACAGCCTGTATAGCTTTGGCGAACTGAATCCATTCATCCAAAGTACGTAAATAAAAGCAAATGTAAAGACATATTTTGTTCAAGTATTCTTGCATTCACCAAAACCAAAACCGCCCAGCTTCCTACCTACTTTGTCTTGTGGTTCATTGAATTTTTAAAGGAATTAGACAAGGGGTGCTCACACACTGTTAGCTATCAAAGCATCCTTGCAGAGTAAGTATATTGTGAATATCCCAGCTTTCACTGCAAATAGCTGTCATCACAAACAGTTCTGTTAGACAACACAGAATGTACATGAGCTACGTGGCTGAGAAGTAGCTCTTTGGTGTCCAATGAATTCATATTGAAGACTGACCCATGGTAAACCATTCATAATGACAACAGTCCCTGGATGCCCCAGGTCTCTTAGAAGCTGAGGTCATACTACAATTTTTCCTTCATTGGGGGAATTAACAAAATCTCTCTCTTCTATCTGGATGTGTGTTTCTGCTAACATGTAGATATTTAATATTTTGAGACTTCTACATCTGTTTAATTTACCAGAAATTTGCCAACAATTTTTAAAGTTATTGTTGTAATGGACAGATAACACACGCACATACACATATGCAAAGCGTGATTGCACAAGCCGCCTATCATTAGGCTAATAATGAAGGAACGCAGGTATATATAGAAATTGTGGGATTACACTCTAGAAAGTCTGCACACAATTTCCTGTCCAGGAGATCCAGGGAAACCATGGTGTTTCAATGAAAGATAATCTTTGCTTTTGAAAGTAATTTTTTTTACATTCAGAATGTAAAAAAAAAATTTGGAAGAAACCAAATTCATGAATACTTTCCGTTAAAAGACCTAACCTTGCACACCTTCTCTGGTAATACTTGCAATCCCTGATATATTTCGAGCCCCCATTCAATATAACAGAGAGCCTGTGATAGCAATGGTTCTTAACATTTAGGATTAATATGAAGGATGGATAAAGCATGCACTTGTTTTCCCTATCATACTGATAAAATAAATGATAAGGCTTAGATGACTTTTTTTTATATTCTTGTTTATATTCTAAAGACTAGTAGTTACAGCTGAAAAAAGAATCCACTTAACCACAAAATGAATGAATTCCTCTACTATTAACCTCCACTTTGTAAGCGTCCTAGTTAGTATGGCACGCTTTCCAGAAAACCAATAACTTAATCAGTGGCAGATACTGTCCGCAAAAATGTCTAGTGCTTCATATTCAAACTACTATTTGATTCATGAAATTACATGTTTATTTTCCTAGATGTAAGAATCTCAGACTGGAGAATCCTATGAATATTTCATATTTCTCATAGAGATAAGTCAGCTTATCTGAGAAGAACAAGTGTAATATATTTAACATATTTGTAAGGCATTGTAAGGCATGTAGAATTGTCTTTAAGCTAAGTACTATTCCAAAACTAAAATGCATTAAAATAACATTGCCAGGTTGTAAGTTTTTTTATTCTTTTCCATCCCTACTCTGTTATTAATAATAATTAAATCATCTACTGTTTTAAGAATTATTATCTTCCAGTAGCAGAAACAAAAAATCAGGATTGTATTCCAGTTTTTAAAATAACTGTAACAGTTATTAAGTTCTATATTCATAGAAATTCATTTCAGCTGTGCAGTTGCCTCATTTGAGAAGATGTTGTCAGAGCAAAAAGAAAAGAACATGACCCATATTCAACAACATAAGTGAATTAAACATGAATACTACAGGGCATAAGTGAAGCCAGTCATCAAAGCACAGAGAGACTATTTCTAAGAGTGAGCAGTATCTTCCATTCTGCTCAGGATCAAAACAAGAACACAAGCAACATTTTAGGCAAGAAAACAAATATTCTCCACCAGGAAAAGTTCTAAAAAAATTAGGAATGTTCAAGTAATACACCAAACAATAACATACATTTTTCAGATTTATGTAGGCATAATTTCCTTCTATATAGACAGATCACATCTATGTAGTACCTAAATGAATACAAAACTCCCGGTGCTGTCATCTTTTGACAAGCATGTTTTACAAAGCAGCATATGAAGCATAAAGTCTTCTTGTACGTAAAACCAAGCATCCTTCTGTTAAAACATGCAATAACCATAGTTCTTTTTACTGATTGCTTCCTAAGCCGTCCTGGCAATCCATGGATGTCAGGCTGACAATACTATATTAAGCAATTCTGGAATAGTCACAACCAGCGACAGACCTCTTTCATCCATCTACAAGCCATCTGTTAGCCAAAACTAACAAAGCACATAAGCACAAATGTGGATACAGAGAAGAATCAGAGGATTCAAGGAGGGCTCTGGCCTTTTAACACTGGCCAGAGCAGTGTACGTGCTCTAACTTGCAAGCTGAGGGTATGGACCATGAAGTCAATTGAAGCCTCCCCAGCTGGATATGGTCCATCTTAAGTATTTGGGCACATATTCCATGACAAAGATGGGCCTCACAACATTTTCACTGCTTTGCTAGCTCAAGGCCTGTAGTTTGTTCTGTTTTGACATCTCTTGAAATTTCGGTGAGATACACAAAGTACATTTTTACAAGTTATAGCATAGCGGCAAAGCTTTCAGCTGTTTCAGGCACACAAGTGTAACTGGATATAGAATTCTAGTAACTCTAGCCATACAAGGCCTAAACAGCCAAAGTATTATTAAAAATGAACAAGCCCCAAGACACTGGTATGTATTTTGTTGGGAGGCAGGGAAGCTGGAGGGCACCTTGGGATTGAAGCTGAGGGGTGGAATTTTTCCAGGTCAGGATGGCAAGGTGCCCCCCTTTATCAAGGATGGCTGCCTAGACTAGCCAAGACAAATTGGTGCAAAACCAGCAAACAGAACCACTGGCCTCCACCAAGCAGAAATTACAATTTTGAATCTTGGAAAGTGTCTCTCTTCAGAGCAGATAAAGACTAAGGGAAACTAAAAGGTATTAATTCTAAGCAGAGGCAATTTCAGCCTTCTTAATGCTCCTGAACACTGTTCAGCTGATCCAGAAGGAACCTAGCAAAGCTTTTTTTAGATGATGCTTGTGGTGCAAATTATGTAAAAAGTGGGTGAGGAAGAAAAGCTGATCCGCATTTCAACTTAAAAGTATTTCTGCACTCAGAACCTTAGCTGTTACCAAGCCTATGCATATAAACACACATACACACACACACAGAGTACAGAAGACAGTGTATCACTGTAAGTGTTGTTTTGGGAGCACCTACCAAATCAGAATTACAATCCCCATCTAGAAGAAAAACCATGAAAAAACAAATCGTCTGTCGGACTTCCCAAAATGCGAACATTTTCCTACTGTGTTTGACAGTGCAGACTATGCTCGCATTTCTTTCTGATACTTGGTTTGTAATGCAATGTGTAATTCTATCAAATTTTCAATTGTGTCATTCTGAAAACACTTCCAATTCAATTTTTCTGGAGAAAAAGCTTAAATGACTAAATTAATTTTAAAGTATTTGATGTTCTTATTCTTCAATGGCTTAAGAATATTCCTAGAAACATGTACTATAAAGAAAAAAATGATACTGAGTTGGCATTTGCATTCTAAAATAGAAGTGCCTGTTTTAGCTATGCTTTTTTAAACCACATTAAAATACTTCCACTGAAATCTCACCACTAATATGTGTTTTACAACACTGCCTTCTAGAGAGAGAATCTTACTCCTATTCACTGTAGTTCACTATTTCTCTGAGTGCGATTTGCTGAACGCACTGCACCTTTTCAGCAAAGGCTGGGACGCCAGTCACCGATACGCCCACCTTCTATTTTAAGTGCAACATCAGGGCGAGGCTCAAGATCAAATGTGCCAACTGTCCAGATTGTTTACCCTCAGGAATGCATTCAGAGCTGTGTTTAGAATAAGCCATACAGCACCTCTGGGTGAAAACCCCAAATATATTCAAGCTCCGCAGAGTACTCATGGCACCCTTCTTCGCAGGGTGGATGTGTCTGTCTGTGGCGTCCATGTCCCGAGGTATTCCATCTGTTCCTGCATTTTGCCTGACTGAGACCGGGTGTACGAGGTGGATGCCAGCGTACAAGAATGTGTCCCCCTTGATATATGAGACTTGTAGATAAGCCCTAAGACAACGACAATGTGAAAAGCTGGGACAAGGTACACCTCATACTTCAGGGTCTTCCCAAGGCTCACCTTACAAGCCTAAGCCTCTGAGACCTACCAAGCATTCATTTAATTCAATATTCAGCTAGTTCTTGCTGTTGTGGAAAAGAAAGATTAAGGAATGTATAAAAGCAGGGGGACCAGAAACTGAAGGATACCTAAGTTATTGTGGGGGAAAACCCCTCCAAAAATCACAAAAAGACATCACATCTCTTAGCTTAATACAAATTATTAAATGCCACCTATCAAAAAACAGCGCAATTTAAGTCAAGGCAAAAATTTGGTACTTAGATACTTTTTGCTTCTAAAATTTCAAAGGTGAACTGAACAGTTGAGATAATGAGGCTTGAGAAGAGTTATGTTCAGAGCCTGGCAGTGTCTCAATGATTCTGCCAAGCAGTAAGTAGCTAGAGACAGCTATCATTGTCCAATGATGGTTTACTGAGAGTTAACTTGACTGTGAGGACACCAAAAAAGTTTTAAGAACATAAAAACTTTCCCTTACTTTCAACTTATTTACTATAGTAAAACAATGAGAATTTTTTTTCTTATGTGTATATAAATTAAACAAGAGAAAGGTGTGGCAGTGGCGAGGCTCTAATGACTATGTTCTGATATCTAAATTGGCAGACCTAATTTCCAACAAATTATCACTACACTGTTTGCCTTTTTTTAAGAGGACTTCCATTTTTTGCCCAAATGTTGTTTTGAATATTTACTTTACTTTCCTGATTACACTTAGCATTTTTAAACACTTATTTTAATGAACAGGAAAACCTGGCCACCAAGAAAAAGAAGTTCAAGGTCTGTTCTTGTACTTCCTTCCCTTGTTCTCGTACTTCCTTCCCTTGTTCTCCATTCAAACATGACAAATTTTTACATTTAAAATAAAATGCAATATCAACACGGCACAGTGAGATATTTTTTGTGATATACATGTATTATCAATGACATTATATTAAAACTTGCTTTCTGGAACACTGAGTGTTGTGCACAGCCTAGAAGAACAATTCTTTAAAAAAAAAATCAAAATTAATTTTCCACTAGAACAAGCAAATTGAATGAACTTTTTAAAAAAGCAAAAAAACCCTTTAAAATAAATGGTGACTACTAATAATCTTTCCCTTCAAAGTTTGTCAAGAAAGTCAGTGAAATGCACTGACGCTGTACCAGTTTTGTGTGTCAGATCTGCTAATGCCACTGACCACAGCCAGTATTTTATTGCTGATGTATTGCTCTTCATTATCGTTCTACACTAGAATTCTTCTGGAATTTGGAACACATATATAAATAGGCTCACTGAATGTGCCCAAAATTTAGCTGGCATAAGGTTGCACAGCGAGGCCCTGATTACAGCCCCCTTTCCATTCCTGTTGCAACACTCCTCAGTATTGCAACTTTTCCCCGATCTCCTACATTTAGAGCTCCAGAGCCCAAATTTGATAACTTCCTGAGAATATTACAAAGTTCCTCTTCTCCTGCTTATTAAAGCCAGTACAGAGTTGAGGTTTAAGGCAGTCCTTTGTGTAAAATTTTCATTTATTTAAGAGGTACTTGACAGTACAACAGCAGAAGGCTCCTTAAATATGTATTTTTACTGTCTGAAGAAAAAGTAAATGTTGAATAGATAGATGCTTTATGCTCTTTGAAGTTCTGGAAATCGGTAGTAACAGGTTATTTCTGCTGACCTTCTGGTGAGAACAAAACCCCAGCATTTTAGGCCATTTTTCAATCTTTTGCCATATTATTCTGGTATGCCAGTCAAAATGTGGTATTTGGTGCTGTGCAAATAAATACTTAGCAGTAAAGAACAGCAATGAAGGGACCAATGCTAGTTACTGTGCATTACAGCTATGTTTTTAAGATTGTATCAAAGGCTTTTCAAGATTCATGGGAGGAAAAACAGGAAAGTAGCATTGAGTCAGCAAAAGAATCCATGTAAAACTTACATTTAAAAAAAACCACAGTTAATAAGGTTTTGATGTTGTCAGCTGATAGCACTTGCTAGATTGCTTCACCTTAATATGGTTCACTGAAATCTGCCTGTGTGCTGTCATTTGCTTTAGTAAACTGTACAGCTAAACCAGGAACACACCTTAACCAATCTGTTTGTTCAAATTATAAAGAAAAAAAATATTCTGAAAGAAAAGGATTAACCCTTGACTCCCATTCCTTTGAAATAACACATTTCACCTCAAAGCTTTCCAGAAAAGGAATCTCTAGATTTGAATATATCCTTAAATACATCCTCTCCTTTCACAGCCAACAGTCCTTCGAAAATATCAGCCACAGTGAGAAGAAGGTCTGTGAATGGCGCAGGAGGAGGGAAGGATGCTCTCATCAGTGACCAGGTTCAGTGCGGAGAATCCTCAATTTTAAGTGCTTGACTGGCGCACACATATGAAACGTTGCAGGAAGTCAGACCAATGACCAAGACTGATGCCCAGAGGAATTCTAGCTTCTTCCACGTCAATGAGGTGAGAAAGCAGCTTAGTCTTCCAAGCAGTTATTCTCCACCATTGCCAGGGCTTTGACCACTGACAAAACGTCCTTGTTCCACACCTGCACCACGCACCTGTGAGACTCCATAGGAGCATCATCTTTTCAGCCTACCTAAACCCATTCATCTCAGCGAAGGGCCAGGTGGGCTAACAGCCCATGCTATAGCAGAGATCATGGACTATGGAACCATCTCTGGCTTTATACGTCATGCACCTTCAACAGCTATTTTCAGAAATTCAGCACTCTCTCCCTGGAGTTCAAAAAGAGATCAAGTATGGACCCTTCAGACTGCCCTCTTGTTTGCATTGTTTTATCTGATTTATGTGCAGCACCGTAGCTTTCATCTGAGATGCGCTATGTAATTTAAAGCAGTAAGTACAAGGTTAAGCCCATATATACACCAGCGAAAGCTGATACATGGAGTACAATCTTTTCCAGGTAGCAAATGCGCTAAACTGTTAAGTTCTACTGTAAGTATACCAGCTAAACCAAACTTATTTCAGGAACAATTTTGCTCCCGGTCCTTCCTAAAAAGACAGAAATGAGGCAATGGAAAATATTTCAGGATCTAGCTCACATCTTCTAGAATATTGTAAAGATTTAGTCTAGCAATCACTTATTGATTGTAATTTTAAAAAGCTGTTTCTTTCCTTTTACAATTTTTTTTTTGTTTTAATTTAAGCTATGAAAAGGAAGGGGAAAACAGCCAGGCACAAAAAATACATTGCAGCAAGTGTACTGAATAATCTGCATTTATCACTTGCAGTTGACCCCTTAGCATATGGTCTACCAACACATCATAAACACATTGCCAAACGATTGAAAGTTGGACAAATGTTGATTTAATTTTAACTAATAGGTATTACACTGCCACGGCTGCCTGTGTGTGAATCTGTTGGATTCATCATCGTGAAGAGAAGTGCCAGATAGTCTCTACTAAAAGATTAGGATAGGCAGTAAAACACTGACTCATGTCTTATGGTATTCTGCTCCAAGGTTTTCTTGAGACCAAAGTAGAAAACTCATTCTAAATGGAAAGGAAAGGAGAACTGGGAATGTCAGCCAGCTTTTGCCTTCACAGATGACTGTGAACTAAACTCCTTTTGGTTAGTTATACACAGATCCTTGTTATTCACTTCATATATTCTTCTCAGAAAAACCTAAGTAACACAAAAATTGCACTGAGGGACCATTACATTTGAATCTGCACAAATGTAAATTTACATTGAAAAAATGTATACACGTGACAGAATGCAACCCCTTACAGATTCTTCCACGAAATTAAATAAACCAATAAACACAAAAGTGTTCAAGTAAAAAAGCAATAGTCAAATAGCTACCACTACAAAAGACAAACTTATTAAATATATGCAGCTGACTAATTCATGTGTTTGAGCATTGCAACTCATCTAGAGTCTAGACAAGAGGGATGCTAAGTAGAAGCTCAAAAATATTCAAATCTTCAAAAATATTTTGTAGTCGACTATTGCACTCTACTGTGTAATTCTTACCTTTACATCTACCCTACCACAGAGCAGTATTCTTCCAAAATAATGTTCTTTTCCTTAGAATTTCATTGTGTAAGTCTCACCACCACTGGCCCTGTACCACTGAAGTCTCAAACTGAGAAAGAAGTGAAGAAAAGGACTGAATGTGATTGGAGAGTTTAAAACTGAAAGGGCAGATAAACAATCAGAAAGAACTCAATTTTTAAAACCTCTTAGCCCTTGGTCCTCATAAGCAACCTGAATAATTACAGCATCATAGTGAAAATTGGTAGTATAAGCCAAAAAAGGCCCCATAATACAGAGAAGCAGTAAAAATATAGATGATTCTTTATCAGGAAATTATTTACAACAGTTTAAAAATAACTAAGGCATTAGGATTTACACATCTGTATTTCAAATTATGGATTTAGATTTACTTTGAAATATGTGGGGTTTATGCCTATATAGAAAGAAATGTACTATAATATTTTAAACTCCATCTGGAGAAACAGTATACCTTCATGTGTTTTGTGTTCTTCAAAATTAAGAAAAGCTATCCCCAAGAACATAAATAACCACTAAGTACATTCAAACCAATCCAGGTAATGAACTATGAAGAAAGATAAACCAGATGCTCTATGTATTTCTGAAAAGAAAAAATATGAGAAGCTCTGACTAGATAACTAGCTAACTAGCTAACTGCAAGACAAATGGAAGGTGTAAATGACTGAGGTAACAGCTGATCTGCAATATGGATGGTAATTGAGGTATCTGGAGATTAGCATCTCTACATTTTGGGTAATATGTCAGGAAAGGAAACTATAATGTATAGAAAATGGAATTCACCAATACTAAAGATCAAAGAATTCAACATATGCTTCTGAAAGAGTACATCCATAAGTAGGTATATTTGCCATGTAAAATAATGATTGCTTTTACTTGCTTTCATGTGAAAATAACATTTCTAATATTAAAAATACACTAAAAAGTCTCCTCTTCTGCCAAACGTTGTATAACATCCTAATCAAGTGATGTAAATTTTTAACATCCAATGTGTTTTGTGTTTGCAATACAATAGATGGGAATGGGGAAGGAAAACTATAGGGCTTGCCTGCATTTGAAAGATAAGACAGATTAACAGTGGCTGGGAATTTTAAAGTACTAAGAGCTGTTTCTGAATAATTCCATATGTGAACACTCTTATTTTGGAATAAGAGTGCTTTGTTCCTGTTCAGCTTGACCCACTTTCCAAGTGTATTTAATTAGGAACAGTTTTGTGTAAGAAAGCCTTTTGTTTGTTCTCTTGATTAAAGCAATAAAGTTCAGTATCTGGAGTTTCTGATTCAAAACACCTTAAACATTTTAAAAAAAGAGTGCCTAGGTATTAAAATGCAAGTGTGGCATTTTCACCATTTCCCTAAATAAGTGATTTCAAAGGTAAAAGGGTTTTTAAACAGTCTTCAGTCAGCAATTACTTTCTGTTGTAATCTGCAGGCTGTGGATGGTTACTCAGGATTCTTTAAGACAAGTCTGCTCTTGGCAAAACACGAAGTTACAGCAGAGGTTTTTAAAAGTATATGCCAAAGGGTCAACTGTAGTGTCTCAGCACTTCAGAAATCAAGCTATTTACCTAAAGTAAAACCATGTAGTCTAGAGAGGACAAGAGGAGCTCACTCTTCCTGTACTCATAGCTGACCCAAATCCAGGTGAACAGAATCTATGGTGCCAACTCAAGCTGTCAAGCTCAGCACTGTGCCAACCACGTGCACCCAGATATCTGCTCAGAATGCAAGTGGTGTGAGTCCATGCTGACTCAGAAAATAGTGTAGACGTGTTTAGAAACTTAAAAAATTGGAAGCCTAACTTTAGGTGTCTGTAAGTATGTCTAATAAGTATGAGTATGTATGCATGTTTGACCTACGTCTGGTACCACAGCTTTGGCCACATAAGTCTCCTGACCTACTGATGCTTGTGTAGAAATTAGTACATAGTTAAACACCATAGCATCAGCCTAGAGATGGCAGCCAACACTTGAGAAGCAGGAAGAACATCTTCATTAAGCATTGTCATCTCCACCTGATCCCGAACACTCCTTGTCTGTTCCACAGCACAAGCAAGCAGGGTACCTTAAACCACTAAAGTAATTTCAGATAGCTTATGTCATGAGTGGTTAACACATTTAATCTTGCAATGGAACAGCAGAGTAATGTTCACATAGAATGAAAGGCAGCGTAAAAAAGTTATTTCTTATGCATTGCTTAGCCATTTATTATCGGCTGTAAATGGCAAGGTTTGGCACCATTCTGCCTACAGTGGTTCTGTTCTAACCCACGTCCTCTGGTAAATTTTCAAGCTGTTGGGCGGGGGGATTAAGCCCAATGCTGGACTGTCCACAGCTGGATGGATGACCAATAAGGGCCCACATGCAGACTCAAACATACTTCACTAAGAAGAAATAGAAACTCTTCACCTATGTAATAAAGCAACATGTTTATGAATTGTACGTTGCACCCTCCCAGAAAGTTCTCTATACTGCATGAATAACACCCTCCAAACATTCATATCCAACAGATCTGTATAACTGTCCTATAAACAGAGAGGTGTTTCAGATTTCTCTCCTGTCATTAAATATTAATTCAGATCTTAAATGTTTGAGCTTCGTTTGAAAAATACAAGATCACATACTATGTAGACAGCAGGTACTGTGATGGCCCTTTCTGATGTGTTTGGGAACAGATTAAAACTTCAAGTAATTTGGCAGACTACTGTTAAGGCAATAATGGCATATTTTAGCTTGTGGTTGATGTAGTCTTGCTCTTACATTCTACTACTTCCATAAAAAAAAGTGCGTTGCTGCTTTCTATATGACACTATATGCCACATTAACAATGCTTCTGTAAAATCTGTCACATTTTATCTTGAAATCATTTCCACTGAAAAGAAACTACTTTTACAAATACTAGGGGCTTCGAAAATATTTTATGTACAGCCTAGAATAAGAAAACTACTGGAAATGAAAATATGACCTATTTCTATTCATTGCTGAGTACTGTTCTGAAAGAGAAACATAAGTTGCGGTATTAAGCAAAACAAAGCCCTTTTCCTCAACAACTAAATTTTTATGTCAGTGTTTGTGTTATTCCTGAAGTACTGATCTTTATTGATCTGCAACCATGTCTTATTTTAGAATACTTCACAGGGATCAGGTAGGAAGCTCAGCAGACTCCCTCTGTGTAAACATGCAGCACACTGGATAAGCTCTTCAGATCTGCACTAACCATCAACAATTGAAAAATGGTGACATTTCAACAATGGAAAACTGGTTTTCCCTTCACTCCATGTCCTTTGAACTACTGAAAAACCCTCCTCACAGGAACTGCAGAAGAGCTTAATTCAATTATGATAAATCAAACATACCTTCCGTTTGATGTTAAGACTATACAATAAATACGTATCAACAAAAACAACATCCTAGCTAGGAAAATTTTAAGAATAAAAAGTAATTATCTTCTACTGATCTATTCAATGAAAGAATATTACATATTTAATTTACTCCTCACCTCCTAGGTGGTCTGTTTACTTTTTGCAATTAACATATCTTGAAATTAATGTTTTACATATTTTCAATGTATTTTTAATATATTAAATTTAGCAATAAATCAGTTGTTTGGACACCAAAGGAGGCTTGAGGAAAAATGTCTTTAAAGCAGAAATACTTAAGATACAAAAAAGCTGCTGGACGTTATTAAATTGTATTTTATAGCATACTCTGTTATGTTGTGAAAAATCAATTCTGCCTTTTTTATACACTCAGCTAAATTTTCAGTCATGAATCACATTCCTACTGATATCAAATATGCTTTTGTGTTTTCCTGTCAGATTTACTTCATCAGTTTTACCTCATTGTCTGCACATATTATTGAAAGTCATTTGTGGAAAATCTTATTTTCATTTACTTTCAACTACCGATAACAGCTCTGGCATGAAAACACATCACTACTTCAAACACCTTTTTGTTGAAAAATAAAAGGACAATAGCCTTTAGAATAGAATTACATTATGGTATTTTTAAAAGAAAATTGCAAAAATTATCCTGTACAATAAAGCAAATACTACATACCTCATAATCACAGAATCACGATTCACAGAATCACAGAACGTGATGAGTAAGTTTTACTTACTTTCACTATGAGGAGATGCATGACTGAATACCAGACATCATGTTCCTGTCTTTAAAGCTCCTTGTCACTTTCTAATAAAAAGTTTGTTACACATTTGCCAGCATTAAAGCTCAAAGTCAGGGACATTAGAATTTGCCCTCAAAACAATGAAATATCATTCTGAAATTAAAATTTGCACTTTCAAACCATATCTACATTGGTTATTTCCCTCTCAATCAGCTTGTTCTCCTCCTTGTCCACACACAGAATTTATCAATATAGCTTTTAAGTTATAACTGGTATTACAAAATTAATATAAAAATGCTATCTCATTATGAAAAATGCTATACTAATGGTCAATGTTTCAATAGCAGAAAATTACCAAATACAAAAGAAACTGCCCAATGTAGCGATACAAGATGAGGTATGTCGCTAGAGCTAAAGAGAACAACCATCAAGTTTTAATGTAAGACTAGCAAAAAGGAATCAATAGGGCACCACCACTCTGTTCTCAGTAGTGAATGGAAAATACTTGATGTGTGTAAGAAACCATTGGATCGCCACTTTCTAGTCCATAAAGAGCCTGGCTTCTAGGTTATTAACTAAAATGTGAGTGTTTCTCTCTCGTGTTTAAAAGAATAATTTTTATAAGTCAATATTCTACCACATGACTCTGCTAAGAAATAGTGCTTCAGGGAAAGACTTTACTGATTAGCACACAATACCTGTTGCTTTTCATGTAAGCAAAGAGTTATTTAGTATACTGCATGCACAAAATTGCAGCAGCTGTGGACAAACTCATCACAAACAGTAAATTAATTAGTAATTTCAAATGTTAAGAAATAGCCCCTGGGAAGCTGCCCAAGACATTTTTATGCAAAAGCAGTATGACTGCCATATTATTAATTAAAATTTAGGAAGAGTGCCATAGATATGCAAGAA
>NW_009195138.1:0-10156 GCF_000690835.1 Fulmarus glacialis | reverse complement strand
GCGGTTACTCACAACCTAATAGAGTAGAGAAGGTAGAAGCTAGCCTACAAATAGACTATCAAGGAAAGAAAAATTAACGAGTGAAAGAAACAGACCTAGGGGTATTTTGAAATTATAGAAAAAGAAGAAAGAAGGACAGATAACAGATAAAATCAAAGAATGATTCATTATTTTAGAAGAAGTGATTCACTGTCATGTGAGTAAGAAGGAGAGTAAAAGAAACCAACACACGATATGCATAATTTTGGAGGATGTAGAATCTGGACAATCAAAACAACATTTACTTGGTTACCATTGCTGTTTCAAATGTGAGAAAATGTTTCATTGCTGTATGAATAAAATCAATCACATTTAGGTCAAACCATCTGTAGAAAGAGAAGCAGGAGAGTATCTAAAGGAGACAAACGGCAGTCTTTCTCTTCATTTAAGCCAGTGTCACTTTAAAAAGATTTCAGACAAATTGGGCAAACTTCATATTGCAGACTGTATTTGAGCCCTCTTCTTCTCTGATGATGAAGGCAAAATATTACTGTATTTTTTGCTTGACACTGTAAGTGCATTTTTTAAAAAAAGCAAACCGAGGGATGTTGACAATCTATCCAAATACCAAGTGGTTTCCCATTCTTCTATTTTCAGTCTTCTATTTCTTCTCAGTATTATTTTGAGTTCATAAAGTGACATTATTATATCTATTTTCTGTTTCAGGTACAGATGAGTCTTTTCTTCTGTTCTTCTTTCTTCCGATTCTTTCTTCTTGGTGGGTATCCCCAAAACTTATTGCTGACAAACTTATCTTCAGTCTGGAGAGCTCTTATACAAGGTATGACCAGGAGCATCTTTTCTTTGAGACGTGGGTGTTGAGCAGCTGCCTGGCTGTCATAAAATGTAATGTGGAAGCATAAACTGCACCACTAAATCCTTACTCAAGGTTATTAAAGTTTAAGCAACTAAAAAATTACTTAAACGATTCAACTAGCCTAATAGCAGCAATCTGCAAGAATAAATTTTGTTTGTAACATGTTCCGTTCATAATGTTATTGATCTCCCTCAGAAAGCTTGCAAATATAATGCATCTTTTTGTCATTTAGTTGAAAATTTGTATCTTTATATATACATATACATAAAATTAACAAGGAAGCTAATTAACAAATATTAACAACTGTTCAAGTAGCGTATCTTAGACTCACATCTTGCCTATCTTAGACACCTCTTAGATCTTGCCTGTCTTACACACACATTTTAGGATGGGATGAATGACTTTCTGTAGGTGTCTCCCATTTCAGAGAGACTGCAGAAGGTACCCTGATGACAAGGTCAGACTGGACACTGAACTTGTACATAGTTCCATTGAAATGTAAATCGACCCACCAATGTTTGGCTACTTAAAAAGGCACCTGTTTGAGGTATAATTTGAGCAGCAAGAAGCATTACCTTTTACCATGTTATTATGCTTTTATCCAGATAAAATAGATGTTTGTAGTCTGATATTTCAATTTCCATATTGCTACTGCTAGATTGCAAGGGTTAAGGGGAACTGTAATAGCACTTTAACCTCCAACTTGGCACACATTCCAGATATATGAGTTCTGGCTGTGCAGAAAGTCAGAGTAACCTACTGAGTGGTTACCAGGGAACAGACTTCTTGAAGTTTCTCTACCTCAGAGATAGCACAGAAGTCGTCTGATATATAAACTTCTCCTTACTAGCCACTCAGGAGAACCTTATCACAGTTTACAGGCTGAATGCACCTTGGCATGTGGTAACTTTCTTTAATGTGTATATAATCTCATTTTACATTATATTACTATAAACAAATTTTCTTTGAAACAAGTCTAGAAAAATCTTCATGAATGGATCCTGAAAATATTTAAGTGAGATACTTAATGCCAAAGGCATATTTAACATAAGAAGATTTACATGATGCTCCCTTTTATGGTCAGAGGGTCTATTGAACATCTTCACCGTGATATAAAGAACTGACCAATCATCCAGGTGAAGGAGTATATATTGAGAAGCTCAACTCATTCCAGCATTCACTGGTCTTCTTTAGGATTTGAAGTGACGCACAACAGCTGCCATGAGGTGGATGCTCTGAAGAAGGACACTTTGTTGGCTTGCTGGTTTGTTTGCTTTAAAGAATAAACTGAACTCTACTTTGAGGATGAAGCTTCAACATTATTGTCACTGTCACGTCAAATTTTAACTCCTGAATACATACTCTGTGACGCTGGCATGGAGATGCAGAGAAATCTTCTGGTGCAGATGTCTGCAGGCTCTGCTGAAGATAGTGGATGCTACTCTGTAACATCTTGTCAAAGCCTGTTTACCCTGCTGTGCATATTGCTGCAGCTCAGCAGGTGTTTCACCGCTGCCTGTATTCATATCAAGCTTTTACGCTTCCCATATTTTTAAACATGCTTTTAAAATGCACAGCTACCAAGCTGATATGTGTTGTGGCACTTATTAGCTATGGTAGTATGCAACTCTTTGTTGTATATGGATTTCTGTTTCTAACATTAGCTCTGATCCCTTTTTAGATCTTTTCATCTTACTAGATGCATAACACTCAAGTCTGGTCCGAACTCCAGGTAACAAAAAGTAAATACTGGTTTTGTATTTTCTGTGCACTTCAAGGAAAGAAGATGCTTGAGTACACGTACATGTAGAAAGAACTAGAGCTCAATACAGTGTTTTGTCTGTATTAAGTAATTTTCAAATTTCACTATTTCTGATGTATTAATAAAACTGCATTAACTCCCTCCTGTGTTTATTTTAACAACCTAGCTACCTATAGTTACTAAAAATCCTATTCAAATCACATTTTCAACATTTTAAAACTAGTTTTTCAAAATTCATTAAAATATAGTTTCTTCTTCTCTGAAATTAAAAAATAAGTCATTTAAACACTGTTCCAATATAGCTGTTTTCCTTCTCCTATTGGCTTTAGATAAATAGATGTTAATGTGTACAAATCCAGAAAAATTAAATGTATGTATCTGGGCAAGATGCATCTATGTCCATATAGAACTGAGAAAAGTGGGGATAATAATAATACTACACTTTCTTAATGCGGTATCAGTGAGGAACATCCATTCAAATACCATGGCTAGAGAAAGCCAGATGTAGTACTCATGTAAAAATAATTCAGAGGAGAATCCTGTTCGGATTGTGAAAATGACACTTCCCATAAATTCTTTACGCATTGTCACACCAGGATTGAGTTAAAGCAAAACACGCATCTGATTCTTGCTTTGAATACCAGTTGATTGACTGCTGTTATAAACCATTTAATGGGACTCATATTCAAAAGACAGCTGAAAGACTGACTGTCTCATTTTAGCATTCTGAGATGTCAGTAACAAGACAAGTTCAAGAAGAGAGATTTAAACAAATGTTTTGAAAGAACACTGTCAATATCTACCAAATACACTACTAAACAGCTTTTATTTGTAATGAGTTATTTACCAAATTCCTTAATCAGATACATATTCCAAAATATTCTGAAGTATATTTGTGAATAGTGGAGCCTCAATTTCACCCAAATGAAAAATTTTATACCACGTTAAATAATCTTGTAATTTCTATTTTTCTAAGCTTTTGGATGCACATAAATACATATTTGAATGTACAAACATTACAGAAGATATTAGATATATAGTTATATACATAGAAATAAACATAACTATGAGATATGCATAACACAAGGTAATAAATATGATAAGATAGATAGATAGATAGATAGATAGATAGATAGATAGATAGAAATATATCTCACTTTAATTTTGACTGGTCTGGATTTTGCAGTAGTGTTGTCTCTAATTTAAACAGACATCCTACACGTTTTTTTCCTCTGTACTGCTTTTGATTTGTTTTGTAACAGTCTACCTAAGCTAAATAAAGGTGGCCCTAAGTGCAAACAAAAACATTAACAGGAAATAATATTTAGCATTTGCAAAGTGCCTGACATGTTTAAAGCATTGTATAGGTATTTAATCATACGTCCTCAAAACAGTCCTCAAGACCAGTGAGCACTTCCACCCGCAATCTGTGGCACAGGGAAACAAGTTACCACAAAGGAGAAACCAAGTTGCCACCAAAGCCCTACATGGAGTCCTGGAACCAGCACTAACTTTTAATAGCAGTATTTATGTAAAGCTGGTCCAAACAACAGGAATTTAGAAATAGTACTAACTGTTCACGACTACCCTTTGTCTCCAACATAGTGTTAGTTTTGACAGCATTAAGAATCCAGGTCTTGAAAAGCGGCTGAAAAACAGCAGATGAGGCACCAGGTATAACCACATATAACCTGCCTATTAACCAGGTATAGTTTTTACGATGATGAAAAAAACAGTATGTGCTTAAGAAAAATGGAGTATAATGCATCACTCACATGTATTTCTGTCAATTATAAGCCTTTGAAAGTTAGATCTTTCCATCAAAATTAGCTCAACTAGAAGAGGTGCCTGGATCAGAAGTTTTCCTTTTATTTTATGCTCACCATATGTTTAAAGGTTTTGCAGAATTTGGGGATGGACACGGTACCTTCATAAAGTCTTCATCTTCCTGAGATTTCTTAGTCCTTAACAATGTATCTTCATAACGAATAGAAATTTTCATCTTTGTGAGATTTCTTAGTCCTTAAGGATGTATCTTCATAACAAATAGACATTTGCATCATTGGGAGATTCCTTATTATTATTTGAGGATGAAGACAGGGCTTTCCTTTAAAACTGTCCACACGAGAAAAGATTGCAGTGAAGTCATTTCTATTCAGCTAGTTGGGATGGCAACGGTCTTAGAAGATTTCCCTGATGTTGCGTGTTTTGTTCTTTCTTTCTGAGGATATGATCATTCCTTGGTCATGAATATTTTCATTACTAAGGCTAGTATGCTTTGGAGTGGGAAATGTTAGATCCACTGAACAATTCACTTGTTGGAATGATTTCTGGTCAATTTTTTTTTTTATCTTTCTGCTTATTAACAGAAATCTGGAAAATGTTGCAAGGTGTATGAGAGCAAATTTATCATAGTCTTTAAGTAAGCGTTTTATTGTTGAGGCTCCTTGTAAAAGATTTTTCATATTTCTTTCCTATTATTAGAGGATCCATACAAGAACAGATCTTCTCTTTTCCTTAAGTAAGTCAAAGTTAAGACTTTGCTTTATTAAGATTTATTAAGACTGTCCCATATACTTGTTGAGATGGAGCTATTGCTCATTGACAACATGCCAAATAGAGTTTTGCTCTATTTCTAAATTTCTATTTCTAAAGAAAAAAGACAAAGTTAAGTCCTCACATGAACTTTTGGTATGAATTTCAGTATCCCATGTCTTCCAACACCACTACATTCAACCTTTGACATGACTGCAGCAAAAAAAAAAAATCCCCAAAACATAAAACCCAAGCTGTACAAGTACAAAGAAGAAAAAATATAAACTGACCTCCAAAGACCATGACCTGTTCCCTGCTATAAACCCATCTTTTGAGACTCACCTCTAACATGATATATATAAAGAATCAGCCTAATTAGGACAGGTGAAAAAAGCAATTAATGTAATAAAATTTGTGTTTTGCATTACTACTTGACCATCTTCCCATGTCATTCGATTTCTTAAAGATGTGCAGGTGCAGGAATGGTATTTTTAAAAATATTCCCAACACATCACAAAATATACTCCTAGATTTAAAGGGTGACTGCATTTAAGAAAAAATCCTCAACATTCTCTAGTTATTCCACTTAGAGTGTTTTAACTCATGTTCTTAATATGACTAATAGCAGGCCCAAGATCCACTATCAGCTACTGGGAACTAACCATCACAGAGAGGTTTATTGTACAAGCCATTATCCCATAGTCTCTCAGTCCACAGACCTTCCATGTGTACCACCTGAAGTTCCAGCTATACATGACTTGTGGCAGAAACGAGAAGATAAGCCTAGAATATTAATCATAGGGATGTGAAGCTTCTGTTCAGATAAAGCAAGAAGACACAACTGTGATTTCTAGCATTGTAATGATCTAGCCAAGGTGTCTGTACAGTGTTTAGAGTCTTGATGGTATTCTGAACAGTTATTATGAAATCTGTTGTACCACTGGAATTCTCTCTGTATATGAATATAGTCCAAGCAAGGTCACATCTCTGCCAAACCAGAGACATTTCACTTAGCTTTAATCATCTATAATTACCGCATCTAATCTAACTTAGTCACCCAGGCTGACTTTATAGTCAAGAGAGAGATGAGCAGCTCTGGAGAGTGATACATCTCACTTATCTTAAACACTCATTTTAGGATGAGAAATGGAACTGGATTCTGGGGACAGATAGTTGACCATAAACTTCAGCTGTCAGCAAGAAAGCACTGCACAGTGTTCCTGAAGAGCCAGGATTAAAGGACAGACTTCTGTCAGACTCCATGGATATTATTACAAGAATTGTCTAACATACACTGCAGAAAAAATGGCTTTTCAGGCATATAACTTACAGACACAATTGATGTAAGAGGAAAATGAAGATGTACTTACCAAAAACAATAGAGGACTCACAGTAGTAGTAACCGTTCGGTTGCTTTTTTTTCAACATGGAGCACAGATCTAGGCGGTGCAGGATTTCATCTCCAAAATAATGGCTTTTAAAATCTTCATACAGGCTTGAGTCAATTTTTTTCACCTTTAAATAGCAACATAAAATTCAATTAGGCATTCTACTAGAAGACCAAATTTTCATATTTAATTCCTATAGTTTTCATTTTAACCAGAGGTATAGATAGGATGGAAAACTACTTCAAGATGCAAAAAGAATACTGAAAAAATAATGTGCCAGATCTTCTGTTTTAGTTAAGCACTGTCTGCTAAAGAACTTAAACAAGGAAATAAAAGTGTCATTACACCTCCTTTCTACCCTTCCCTCTTCAGTCCTGTAGGAAACAAATCAACATACACAATGCTACAACTGCTTTAACTTCCAATGGTTTGCAACAGTCTTCACAGAACATGTAACTGGAAATTATTCTTGCTGTCATCAGTGGGCATGCTACTACAAGGAAGAATCTCAAATGTTTGTCAAGGACAGTTTTCTGGATCTTTAAAATCACCAAACAGGAAAATCTCGTTGTGTTTAACGAGCACTACGCTTTTTATCTCCGCAAATCTAAAAAACTTACAGTGATTTATAATATCAGTATCGTTATGTAGTTTTGCATATACCAAGTGGAACATAATAAATATCGTATTAGGCTGTTTTCAGAAAACCTTATTTCAGTAGTTATTTTAAGAGTTTAGGGCTCCTCATTCCATCATATTTTCAATAAAAATAGATGATCTCTGTAGAAAGTCAGTATTTTCTCCTTCAATCTACCTCAGAATATTGCTGTTTGCTTTTTAAAAATCATTACTGTATGCTAAGGGATGTTAGGAGCGACTGCTGCCTCCAGCAGCTCCAGCCCAGGGCCGGAGCCCAGCCTGGTGCATGGGCTCAGAGGACTCTGATGGATGTCCTGCTGCTCATAGGACATGGACACAGCCAGCTACACAGGCTGCCACAGACAAGGCGCACCCACATGCATGGCTCACATGAGACGCAAGTGTGGACAGCCCCCAGCAGAGACAGGTCACTAGTGCAGGTGCGCACATGACTCTGTCCAGATTCACAAGCACACACACATTTGTGCGTGCCCCAAGCACCATCATGGCCCCTCTGTCCACCCGGCACCCTTGCCCAGATCCCAGGCCCCCTTACCCACCCCACAGGTCCCCCACTTGCTGGCTGGTCCAGCTTGAGGTTTGGTAGTGAACACCCGCACCCCCCCCACACACCAGGTTTAGGGAAGATACAGCAGCCAGCACCCAGCACACTGGCTTTGTTAGACAAGCGCACCCACCAGCCCCGTTTTACACTGGACCGGCCACTTTTACACCCCATTCTGTCCACTCCTCCTTTGTTCCTCCCCATACCCTTCCCCTGCACACCCGCCATCCGTTTGCACAGTCGCGCCGACCCCTCCCAGCACCCTGGACCCTCAGCTTTACATCCCCAACAAAGTCCCGGTTTGCCTGAGGTTTCTTGATAGCCCATCAGTGTGACTGATGAGGTTTGTTTCTTGGTTTTGTCTGGCAGGTTTGTGTCTCTGTATATTTTGTTTATGGCTTCCCCCTTTCCCCTACCATCCCATCTGACAAGGTCCTCAACCAGACAATCCTACTGAAATAAACATCCCCACACTCCACATGCCCTTATCAGTCCATGTGGCTGACCAGCTTTGGCTCTTGCTACTGCCTCCCTTATCCTATGCTGGTCAGGTCTGTGTCTCTGTATGTGTTGTTTAGGGCTTCCTCCTTTTCTTATTATCCCCTTCTGCACTGAAAAGGTCCTTCACCAGACACCCTAACGGGGACAGACGCCGTCTCATTCCTCACACCCTTACACTATATCCGTTCATCTGAGCATCACATCTGAGAATCACACTCGCGCACTTCTTCTGATGTTTCATTTACAATTACTCATATGTAAGATGGGTTCAGTGTTGTTTGCCTACTGAGCTTTTATTTAGGTACAAAATTATTGACTTCAGAAGCACTTTGCTTGAGTAAGCACCTGCACGTTTGGTTCTCTAAAGTCTAATTTAGAGACTTTTGGTCCCCTAAAGTCTAATTTAGTGAAGGTCAGAAATGTCTTTCCATTTCCTTAATCTCTGAAACGATGACACCTAGTGGTCGATGCTTTCCATTTCGGGTACACGACCTCCTTGGAAGTCTACTTTTATTCCAGCCTCACTGTCATTACTTAAAATTTTATAATCTATGGCTAGATTAGTCCTTATGTACTAAGGTTATTTTGAAATGAAATCATCATTCTTTGCTTTTTGGCTGACAGTTCTTTGAAATACATTTAGACATCAATCAGTAATAAAAAAAGACCTTTTCAGCCAGGAGAATACTTGTCAAAATGTGACGCCTTGAGTACTCGTGGAACAAAATGAAGAAAAGATCAAAATCACCACTTCACGCTCCAATAAAAAAATAGCATTTACAAGAGGTTAGGATGGTGCTTGTCAAAAAGAGATTGGTAACGTGTGAATCAAATGTTGAATGCTCAGGAATTGAGTTATGCTTGTGATGCACTACTGAAAGATATTTGGAAAAGCAGCCATGGGAAAACTATGACATTTTTAGTAACTTGGAGCAGTTTCTGGAGCACTGATGGTAATGAGACATGAAAGGATGAAACAATGCAGGTGCATGGGAAGGTCATGGTTCATTTCTTAATTGAAAGAGTCTGGAACAGTAGAGATGAGAGAGAGTTGTTGTTACCCCATGGGAAAGTTATAGATGCTGATTACAGAGTTATGCTATAATTGGGGGAGGGTGAGAAACCAGAGTACTTGAGAGGCCATTTTGAAACATTTGGTGCTGGAAGGTGAGGAGGAAGACACCTGCCCCTTGAGGAAGCACTGTAATGAATGGATGCCTGTAAAGGGACATGGCTGTGTAATGTGGGCCTGGAGAGGCATTGCATGTGGAGCTCTTGCAAGATTGGCAGGGCACCAAGGAGACAGCACTTGGTAGCCCTGTCATGTCTGTTAGCTCTCGTCTGCACCTCCTCTGTATGCAGGCAGGGAAGGTGCAGCCTGCTGTCCCCTGCCTGCAGTTAAACCCTCCAGCTGCATGAAGTCCCCATGGCTGCCGTCAGCAGGCGGTCAGGCAGCGTTTGCCCCTTCATGGAACCAGTGGCAGGGAGGCTCAAGTGGTGACAGGCCTTATCACGGCTGCAAAGCGTCCAATACCCTCCCGCAAGCAGCTTCAGTTTCCATGTACCAAACCCCATGGCCAAAACGCCCAACTCCCAGCACCACACGTCCAGCTCTCCGAAGGTGAGGGCTGCATATGAAGATTCATTTACAGTTGCTCAAAGTAGCTCATTAAGTGAACTGCAGAAGCCGGGTGAAAGAGGCGAGCAGTGGGGAGCTGGGCAGCGGGTAGGGACGGCCATGGGTCCCGCTGGAGCACTGCTAGCAGGCAGTCCAGAGGCAGGTCAAGGAGATGCTGCGTGGGAGCGGATGCTTGGCATCCCTTGCCGGCTGGCTGCTCTGGGGCTTCTCCCAACTGCCTCCTCCCCCCCAGCCTCAGCGCGGGACTCCGAGGAGGCCCGGGAGGGAGGTA
>NW_009195137.1:0-4788 GCF_000690835.1 Fulmarus glacialis | reverse complement strand
CAACTCTCTGGGCTCGGCCATCCAGCCAAGTCTGCCCACTAGTTCTCTATTTCAAGTATCCTCCTTTCCCAGCACAGCGCAGCCCCTTCATCTTTAGGATGGCAAAATTCAGTGTTACCTACACAGCTGAGAAACCCTGAGCTTACTCTTAGTCTGTTTAAACCACCACAATTTCTTACATTCTTACTTAAATATCTTCTACTGCCCACTCTTGGAGAAAAAAGTACTGGGCTACCTGGACCAGCTGATTGCCAAAATCACCGCCAGAAGAATGCAGGAGGGTGAAGGTCCTTCTGTTTTATATAGACTACCTGAAGCACACCAAGTAAGAAAGATGCTGGGGAGATGTCTTGTTGGGCCTGTTACAAACAAGAAAGAACTGGTCAAAGATGTGAAGGTGCAGTCTTGGCTGCAGCAAACGCAAGACTGTAGATTTGAAAATCTGGAGAGAAATGAGCAAGGCAAGGAGTCACAACCCTGGACTTCAGGAAAGCAGATTTCAGTTTACTCTGGAATCTTCTTGGCAATGAATGGGAGACTGCCCTAGAGGGTGTGGGGCCCAGGGCAGCTGGTTGATCTTCAAGAACAACCTTACTTTAAGAAAAAGAGCAGTCCGTTCCGATGTACAGAAAATAAAGCAAGTGTGGCAGGAGGCCAGCATGGATGTACAAGGGGCTCCCAGCTGAGCTCCAACACAAAAAGGAAGTGTACAGAAAGTGGAAGCACAGATGGGCTGCCCAGGAGGAATACAGAGACAGTGCTTGAGCATGCAGGGCTGGTGTTAGGAAAGCCAAAGCTCAGCTGGAGTTGAAACCAGACAGGGAGACGAACGTTAACAGGAAAGGCTTCTGTAGGTATGCTGGCAGCAAAAGGAAGGCTGAGGAAAATATAGGCATGGAGCAGCGGACACAGTGACAAAGGACATGGAAAAGGCTGAGGTACTCATTGCTTTTTTCCCATGGTTTTCACTGATACGGTCTGTCCTTAGGCTTCTCGGTTCCCCAAGCCTAGTAGCAGAGTGAAGTGTATCCAGCACAGAAGTTAGGGAGCACTGAAGCCAACTGGACATACTCAAGTCCACAAGACCAGATGGGATGCAACAAAGGCTGCTGGAGGAGCCGACCAATGTCATTGATCATTGTGAGGCCAGTCTCTATCATCTATGAAAGGTTATGGTGATCTGGGGAGGTTCTTGATGACTGGAGGTGGGTAGACACCACACCTGTCTTCAAGAAGGGCAAGAATAAAGATCCAGGGAATGAAAGGCTAGTCTGCCTAGCTTGATGGTGATGGAGCAAATCCTCCTGGGAGCCATGTCCAAGCACATGAAGGACAAGAAGGTGATTGTGAACAGCCAGCATGTATTTACCAGGGCAAGTTGATCGCTTTCTACAAAGAGATAACTGGCTGTGTGGACAAAAGAAGAACTGCGGATGTTGTAAATGTTTTGCAAAGCTTTTGACATGTTTTCCTATAGTATCCTTACAGTCAAATTGGTGAAATATGGCTGGATAAGTGGACTACAAGGTGGGTGGAAAGTTGGCTTGGCCATTGACTGAAAGAATGATCAGTGGTATAAAGTCCAACTGGCTGCAGGTTACTAGTGGCATCCATCAGGGATTGATACTGGGGCCAGTACTGTTTAATGTCTTTTATTGATGACCTGGATGATGCGATGGGGGGCACTCACAGAAAATTTGAGGAAAATACTAAACTGGGGGTGAATGATTGATAAGCTGGAGGTCAGGGCTTCTATGCAGAGTGTTATAGATGGGTTGGAGGAATGGATTCACAGGAACTTCATGCAGTTCAACAAAGGCAAATGCAAAGTCCTACACTGGGGGAGAAAAAGCTTTATGCAACGGTAAAGGTTAAGGGTCAACAAAGGAGCCAAGTGGAAGAAGACTCAGAGGTCCGGTGTACAACCAGTGGAACATGAGTCCGTAGAGTGCCCTTGTGGCAAAGACGTTTAACCACACACGAGGCTGTTATTAGCAAGAGTGTAGCCAGTAAGTTAAGGGAATCGGTTCTTCCCCTCTATTTGGCACTTGCGAGACCACATCTTACAAGTGTCCAGTTTTGAGCTCCCCGGTACAAGAAATACATCGATATGCTGGATTGAGCACAGGAGAAGGCCACCAGGCTGGTCAGGGGACTGGAGCTCACGATGTATGAAGAGAACCTGAAAGAACTGGGTCTGTTCGGCCTTAAGAGAAAGCTAAGGAGGGCGCCTATTGCTGTCTACAGCTGCCTAATGGGAGGATGTAGAGAAAACAGACGCACAGGGAAGGGATGAAGAGCAAGAGACACAAATTGAAGCATGGGAATTTCTGACTCATTACAAGGAAAAAAAAAAGATTACCATGAAGGTAGTCAAACACTGAAAACAGGGGACCACAGCGGCCACAAAATCTCTTGCATTGAGGGTATTCAAAACTGGACGCAATGAGGCCTTGAGGAACCAGCTTTAACTGGCTCTACTTTGAGCAGGGGTTAGAGATGACGAGCTTTGGAGGTCCCTTCCAATCTACACGATCCCATGATTCCGTGAAGAACCGTGCCTTGAAGAGAATGAATGAGTAAGACTGATTTACTTTCAACCCACATATATAAAACATATTTCAATGTCCCTGAATGATCCAGAAATATTCTGGTATGTAAAATAAACCAAAAACCAGCTCATCTCTTAAGACCCCATGACTTCGAGGCATTCCAGAAATTCTTTTTTTTTTTGACATTTACTATTGCAATCCTATGAGAACTCACATTTGGCAAAATCCTCCCATATATATCAAATCTAGCTGTCCTACGTACCTGCTGTGGGCTTTTAAAACACCACTAAATCATCGTTACTTGAAACTGACTGCAGATTTTTTAAAAAATATTTTATTGTTCTCCCATTTTCCTTTAAACACTATGTCAGGGGCCCTATTACTTCTTAGTTAATAGATGTATGGTATTTATATAGTGGTATCATACTAATTAATTAATTTTTAATACTAATTAAACAAATCATGAACTATAATATATATTTTCTCATAATACCTCCCTGGGATGTAAGAAATGCTTCTCCCATAATACAGTCGAGAAACTGAGGTACAGAAAAGCACGGAGGCTTTCCAAAGGGAATCTTGGCAGAGCACAAATTGAAGCAAATTCTCTGAACTTTCAAGCTTGTGTTTAACCACACAACTAATCTTTAAATAGAAGCTTGATGAAGTGTACAATGACTTTTGGAAACTCAGCTGGCCTTTCCTGTCTTCTGAGAAAGCAAAAAAAGGGAAGTGGTTTAGACTAAGAACTGTCTAGAGAGGCCAGCAGGATTGTCACCTGGTGAAGGAAGTCCTCCAGCATCCAGAAAATAAGAGAAGGCAGAGCCCAGTCTGGGCCCAGTAAGTTGGTGATGGAGACTGAACTGGTTGATTCTGGGTGTGGGTGGGGAACCTTCCTGCGTGCAGGCCAAGAAGCGCAGGCTAGCTGAGGCTTTCACTTTTCCTTATGCTTTGGATGAGCCCGTGAAAGGTGGTGGAGTTGAATGCATAGCTGGCCATCTGGAGGACGTCAGCCGACAGCTGCAAAATGAAGGGGAGCTGTCTTCTCTCCAGTAGCTCAAGGGCACCCACGGGGAGAAGTTAAAAACCCTCACCACTGAAAACTTTGTGCCTGCCCTTCTTTCAACAGATCCGCAGCACAGTCGTGATTTAGTCTTAATTAAGATGCCAGTCTAAAAACATCCTGTCATATTTTAAAAACAAGCCTGTTCTTTCTTTGTATATTTTCCCACAAACACTTTTATCGCAACCTTGATCTTACAGCGCAGACCTGGGCAGAGCTTTTATTCATTGTAAACTACAACCTTTTGTTATATATTATATAATGCTTCATTGAAGCCTACAGTTCTGCAGAAGAAAAAAGAGGCTGTCTATCGCTAAAAACACTATAGTACATGCACCATTTTAAGCATATCTCTTCCTCTTTATCTCTGAAGGTTATGTGAGATTAAATTGTACATACAGGGCATAGCTCACCTCTGTGACTGCCCTCAAAGCAATCACTTTTCGAGACTGGAATGTCTCCCTCAGGGAGGAAAGACTTGTTTCTGCCCCTGCAAAAAAAGCAGATAAGATGCTGTGCCTGTGGGCAGATTACTTTTCCTCTTTGGTAGAGGTTTTTTTACCGTTCATAATTACTATGACTTTGGGACCTGTGGTTTTTGAAATAAATAAATAAAAATCTGGCAACTGCAGTTACTTAATTTATAGCTGTAGTAGGAGCTTGCCAGGGAGTACAGGAGCAGGCAGTAGAGCAGAGCCTGTCTTCCTTCTCCGGCAACACCATTTTCGGACTAAAGGACTTTTGTAGAGCAGGAGAACAGAAAAAAACTCTTTAGGCAGAAGAAACAGCACTCGAGAACCACGCGAAGACGGACAGAGGGACCGTTAACACCCGTGGCGACAGGACCTGCTTGTTTCTACCTCACATGCGTCCTCGGCTGACTCTGCCCGGCACGGCCGCGCTACACGCAGCGATATAAAGTGCCACTACACTTCCGTGCTGTTAAAAGACGAGTTAATTTAACCTCCCTCGCCCCGCCGAAGCGAGCAGGGACCACGCTTGCGCCCCCCCCCGCCGCTACTAGCCCCTGAGGCGCCGCGCGCCGCCGGGCGCGGGAAGAGCGCTTTTTCAGCAGTGTGGCAGCTCGCCTCTCCCCGGCCGGGGAACAGGGCGCGGGGCTGCTTTACGGCAGGCGTTTCGACCTCCCCGTCCGCGCTTTGCGGCTGCGTGGCG
>NW_009195136.1:0-4995 GCF_000690835.1 Fulmarus glacialis | reverse complement strand
CGGGAGGGAAGGGCTCGCAGGACAACACGAGACGGCAGATTTAGCGTCATTTCCACCTCCCGGTTTACAGGACTGCATCCTTTCTGCTGGTTTAGCTCAAGCATCTTTCTTACTTCTAATTGCGTAGCAGTAACACTTGCAAAAACTCACTTCTGATTAGCTTTCCACACCCATCCAATTGTACCACACAAAGTCAACTTTGCCCCCTATGTTGTACCTAACAGGTACCTACAAACTGTCCAGAACCTACTTACAAGCTACCTGCCTACCAGACTTCATCCATTCACATCCACTTGCTCTCTTACTCTCTGTACTACATCTCACAGACAAGCCTACACAAAGTAAGCCTCTTTTCCTGCAATCGTACTCCAACATCAGCGAACACCTGCATGAAGGCTCTCACACTCTCCTGGAGAGTCCACCCTACACTAATTGCTAACAGAGACACACTGTCCTCACCACAGCCAAAACACTGGTGCAGAGTTAAGATTGCATACAGGGATCGGCCCATTCTTTTCTACCTTACCCAAATGTTCTGCCTGCCTGGGGATGCTCGAGACATCCCCAATCTCCCACGTGGAGCTCAGCCTCCCCCTTCTCCTCCCCAGCTTCAGCACTCCCAGTGTCCTGCATCCAGACATCAGGTGAGAAAAGCAGCTGGAACACACGTGATCCTTGCATACAAAGTACTCAGTTCCACGCTACTGGTTAAGGTAGTCTAAAGGACAACATGGTCAGAGATGCTGAAATAATTACAACAGGGAAGACGTGAGATGAAACACACCACAAATGATGAAAAAAATCCCATTTGCTGGTTGCTGTGTCAAGCACCTTTAGACAATGTCCCACTCTTAAATCCTTAGTGTAAGGAGAAGAGAGCACCAAAGAGTTCATAAATTCCCCAAAACAGCAGTATCAAACACTGAATTAGAACTACAAAGCATTTATATTTCATGGTTAGAAAAAAGCTCAATCAGTTAATAAAGATCAGACGCTTGTTGAGACACTGAAGGTAAATCTGCTTGCCAGACCTAATTTTCTCCCCAGCCACTGCTGAAGCACCCCTGAGGGGAACTTCTCTTATCAGTTAGAGATGATGATGGGACACCAGTTACGGACTAAGTCTCTGTGCTGAGGAGGACTGGAAGCTCAGCTCTGAAGATCCTCACTTCCCTCCCCCTACCCCCTTGCTGGAGGACCAGGACTGAAGTGTCCTGCTCTACAATATAACCAGCTTCTATCTGGATTTTGAACAGTCCTTTTAGTTTTCTTCCAGTAGCTTTAATAATCATCACAGAGGTTTAAGGTTTCCCAGATGTCTCATTCTTTAGAAACCTTGTACAACAAAGTTATAGCACTACACAATATACTGTAGTCACTCTTTGCTGCAACTAAAACAAAGAAAGACGCAGCCATGGATAAATAATTCTACACCCAAGTTCCCGTTTTGTTATTTACGGTGCTATGTTCGTTCTCTTGACGCTACTCCATTTTCAGCAGGTTCTCATGCAACTCGCACACACGCATTTGGTTCCCACTTCCAGACAATGTGAGCTGAGCTAGAGCTGGTGGTTATCCCTGGGGATTGAATCAGGGCGAGAGGATGGGAAAGTGGTGGTGGCAGTACTGATCAACTGTTAAACATCAGAAGAAAAAACTAGATTTCCAGGCAGAGTACCTTGGTGCTGAGTGAGCTGTTTATGCTGCATTTTGAAAATTTTCCCAGCACAGTGTATTCAGATAGATGTGTTTTCATTACTTTTCACTTAAACCAAGTCTTCTCTGGCTATCTCCGTTTTTGCATCAAATTAGTAGATTTACTCTGCATTTGAATTACTTGATACCATTCTCATTCTGAGAATGTGCAGGGCTAAGATAGCCAACCATCTCATGAGAGACTCATTGAGGAACCAATATGAAAGGTGAAAGCTGCTGTCCTCAGACCAAGATGTAGGAACTGTGTCAGTAAGTATCCCTACGTGTCTCCAATCCATCAGGATAAATCTGTCTGAGGAGGAGGAGAAGGTGGAGAGGGATAGAAGTGCATCTTAGACAAACACAGATTGAAATTGAGCTGTAGAAACTTACTGCGAAGTTGTACAACACAGTAAACATTTGTATGTGTATAAATATATATTTACTAACATTTATATATTTCCTAATGCATTAGAGAGCTCTCTTGCATTCATGTACCTGTGCAGTGGCCCTCAGTGGGACTTCACTGGCTGGCTGCAAATTCACAGGGAATGGCATGTGCAACTCCGGCTGAGCATAAAGAAGCAAGTGTAGGAGAAAGTTACAGGATCCTTTACAAGATAATGGTCATTTTTCCTCTTTCCAGAACATAATAATACTAACAGATCAATAATATTTAGTTATTTTGATGATTAATAACCTTTACTATCACTCTGCAGGGTGTTGTTTTCTTAAACATCCATTGCAACACATGCACATGTGCATGTGTGTGTGTGTGCATGTATGCACACACATCTACTACAGAATTTTTTGTTGAGTTCCACGTCAGCGAACAAGCATTAAAGCCTGCACTTCCAATCACCATTCCCTTTCTAAACTGGAGGCCTTGCAGTCATCTTTCTCCCTGTTTTACCCAGGACGTTCAGCGTAGCAGTCTTGATTTGCTGAAGCCCCATGGCTCCCACTGGCTGCTCAGGGCCTTGAGCACTCCCACGCCAGTGACACTCCAGCAGCCACCCAGCTCCTGTAGCCGCAATTCCTGGACCAGTAGGCTTGGTCCAGCCTTGGTGAGCCCTGATGTGACATGATGGCAGTGCAAGAACCAGAATCTGGCTAACAGCTCTGATGCAGCATTTCTGCAGCAAGCATGCTCTGTGCTCCTAGGAGCTGTCTGGGCGACCATTGTACAGGCATTACCAAGAAGAAAGTCCGGCTTTGAAGCACTGTGGGCAGGGATGAACACCCGGGTGGGCACCACACCTAAAGAAGCACAAGTGCCCTAAGGGGCCTGGCTTGAAAGTAAAAGGTACTTCCTCCTGTGCAATGCAACTGGCTCTGGGGTGGCAACCAACCAGAAGTCCACTCCCAGAGGTGACCCACGCTTAGAGAGTCAAGCAACTTCCTTCAAGGTGCTCAAAGAGCAGCTTCCTGTAGGCTGGGCTGCTGTCAGTGCCAGTGGCAGGTTGTTTGGTGACAGGCTGCTCCTTTGACCCAAATTTAGCACAGCCAGCAGAGAGAAGGACACACACAGCCTGTCCCCCATGGCGTATCACAAGCAAACACCTGCCAGTGTCCCTGCAAAGACAAAGCACGGCTCAGAGATTGAAGATGTCTTCCCCAACCCAGCTATCTGCCATATGCAGATGAATCCCTGCGTAATACCCGTGAGAATACAGCAGGTTGCAAGCTCGTGTTGAATAAGTGCAATGAGAAGAAGGGATGCTGATCACTCTTCCTTGATTTGTTCCTGAAAGGGCATAGGCTGGTTTTAAACACCTGTTTGGAAGGCCTGTTCCTCTGAACTCCTTATGCTAGCCACTGACTATTCAGACAGATCGCTTGCTGCTTTCCCTCAATGTCTCTGTGCACAGAGTAAAGAGCCAGCCAGTAAGTAGTGTGTTAAACAAGCTAGAGAAAATCATTATACCATAAAAGCCTTTCCAGTAATCAGGAATCCTTAGCCTCTGCATAGCCCGTTCCCTTAGAGGACTTACACGAACAGAAAAGAAAATAAAAGCAGGCACAGAGGTGAAGAAACTGGCTGGATCTTCTATGGCAGGCAAAGAGAGCTGAGCAAGGAAGACCTCTAGACTCCCATTCCACCAGGTTCCTGGCAGATGCAGCCTGCCTTTTAATAGCTCAACCAGGTCCACAGGAAGAGGTCCACATCCAAGAATTCAATACCTTGTCTGTTTAGTCCCAAAGACGCCTTCCCTACTAGCACTTAGTATGCTTCTATGATAAGGTAGTGTAAGGAGCAGTTTAAATCTACAGAAGTAGGAAGAGCTAGTTGAAGAGGAGAAGCAGCTTACAAGACAGTACAGGTCTAAACTGGTGAAAGTTGTGCTAATGCACAGGCTAATGCATAGGAAAAGATAACAGCAAGCATCAGAAGTGAGAGATGAGATGAGACTTCCCATCAGCTTTGTTAACAGAAGCAAGCACGATGGAAAACAGCATCATTACATCCACCTTACTAATGGAATACCATAATTCATATAATGGGAGACTAGTAAAAGAAGGTCTCTGTTGTGACATTGTTCCCCTCCTCCTGAACTTGTGTTCCTGCTGGTGTTCCCACCTTTAGATGCATCAGCACTTTTATAAGCATTTAGTCTCTGAAGCATAGCTAAGGCCGATGCTCTTTTCAGTTTATTCACAGTAAATCTTGCATTGAAATATTGTGTGGTTTCATTAGCTATTATTTGTACTTCACTGCTTTTCATCTACTCACCAATTACACGCTTATGAGTTTTAGTAAAGCTCTTAAACTCACTATTGTGACCACCTAGTTTTGCCGGGCATCTCCCACGAATTTTATAGCACGTGGCTCTTGTCTACAAACTGGCACAGGGCCGCCCTGTTTGGGAAAGCTCACTGGGAGCATCATTGACCTTTTCTGACTTTCTGGATACATCCCATGAGGATGGTATTCAAACCCCTCAGCAATCTGGGTCCAGCCTACCTCAGACACTTGCCCCCATGACTAGGGTACAATCCAGCAGCTGAGATCTCTGCAGGATGCTTCGAGGGCTGCAATCCTATACTTCCAGTTTTTGCTGGACTTTGGCAACCCTGCAGGAGTCAATGGACCAGATATGTCTCTCGATTTCTCCCCTGTAAACAGCCAAAATGTAAAATTCTCTATGAACACAAGAACTGTGGGCCGTGCGGCAGCACAGGACCGCATTGAACAGGAAAGTGGCAGCTTGATGGGAAGGACAAGGGCAGAGCAACGGCAGAGCCCACGCGAGAGCGCAGCGGGACCTTGCCCCCTCCCATACCTGCCCGGGGAGCCGC
>NW_009195135.1:0-1665 GCF_000690835.1 Fulmarus glacialis | reverse complement strand
CAGAGCGGGGAAGCCCTTTCACCGGCTAACCCTTCCTCTTGCAGCCTGCCGATGTTCACCGTCCTGCGAAGGTTTTCCATCCTGTTTACAATGTTTGCCGAAGGATTCTTGCTCAAGTGAGTCTTCCCAGCCCCTTCTCTCCAGGGCTCTCGGTGACAGATACCGGTTAGAGTTACAAAAGCCTGAAGGTGTTGGAATGCCGTGCAGCGTGTCAGTGAGTTTTTGTGTGTCGGAGATCCGTGTGGTCAGGGGTTTTGGCTCTAAGCTGGTTTTTAGGAACGAGGGTGGGTGGAGGAAGCGGATACAGAGAGCAGCGGCGTGTTGCTTGCCTCGATCTGCGCGGCCCTTCTCCCCGCGGCCTCTCTGCACGCCCCGAGGGAGCTGGGCGAGACGAGGTGCGATGCCAGGCAGGGGGAAGATGGATGTGCTCTGTCTCTGCTTGCAGCAGCCCGGCTGTGCAGCGTACAGTTTTGGAAGCAGAGGGTGTTGCGCCCGTCTGCCTCTCCTAACGGCTTTCCTCCACCCGGGCACCTCAGAGACCCCCAAAACCGCTCATGCCGTGTGCTGACAGCCCCCTCCCCAGGGCCGGCACCGCAGTGCGGGGCTGGTCCCTACGCGGTGCCAAGCGCCCCGTGCCCAGCTGAACCCTTCGCTGCAAGAGGCAGGGTTGTAGCACTCCATAAACTTGCACCTCATCAATGCTAAGGTTTTTTTTTTTTTAAAAAAATCATAGAAATAATTGTCTAAAAATGTCTTGCTTTTACTTGCTGCTTTTGCACGGGTTGGTTTGCTTGGGGTTTTCTTCCCCCCACCCCCATATGTGCTTCTCCCTGCTGTTCTCCAAAGTGCTCGCAGTACTTCAGTGAAGATTTAACTGTAGATGACGGCGGTGTCCTCCTGCCTCTCTTTTCAGGAAGAAGTTTTCTTGGAGTATTCAGATGACAGTATTCGCTATGATCATCGGCGCGTTCGTAGCTGCTAGGTGAGCTCCCGGTTTGCTGTCCCCTCTCCTCTGTCTCCGAAGGGTCCCTGCGTGGGCCAGCCAGCAAAGCTAAGGTGAATCAAGTACCACGGTATGTCCCAAAAAGAGACAGAGTAAATGCTGACTTTTCTTACCCTCAGACATGCTCTCTAATAGGAAAGAATGTTTTACCGACCCAAATCCCAGTCCTGGCATGATTAACTTTTTCTGACAACTTACTGGCTAAACAGAAGGTGGAAGAAATCTTGCAAGTGTTACACTCTGCACAGCTTAAAGCTTTAACTTACGTTTTTTTTCCTTTCCCAGTGCTGACTTGGCATTCGATCTGGAAGGATATATTTTTATCCTTATTAATGATGCCTTAACAGCTGCAAACGGTGCCTATGTGAAACAGAAGCTGGATTCAAAGGTAGGCTGACCTTCGGCTTCGTTCTGGGCATTGCAGCGTTGTGCTTGGTTTGGCAGCACCTTGCATCTGAGGGGGCAAAGAGGGGCGGCTCACCCGGCGCTACCCCGTCCCTCTCCCAAAATCTCCTGTCCAGAAGGTTTGGCAATACCGCTGAGCTGCTCTCGGTGCCAGCGTTGCCAAATTGTGCGCACCAGAGCCGTGCCCCTGTGCCAGTTACGACCGCAGTCCCTTGCGACAGCAAAGAAACAGCATCTTGGTTGATGGTGGCCATAAA
>NW_009195134.1:56289-64788 GCF_000690835.1 Fulmarus glacialis | reverse complement strand
CGGGGCGGGCGGGGCGCCTCTCCGCCTCCTCCTCCTCAGCCTTGGCCTCCTGTGCAGCTACCATTCTTTTAAGCAAGAAAAAGAACTCGGGCGAAATGGCGATTTCTTCTTTTTACAGAAACGCTGCCAGGAGAAACCGACTGTGTTTCATCTTCTGGAAGAGCTGTAGTACAAATTAAGTAAGTCCTGACGTTTTCAGACTGGTGAAGTCCTGCAAACACACAGTGAACACTGGGGCTTTTTTTTTATTTGTTTATGGGCAAGCAGGATTTTTTCCCACCATGGTGAAAAGCAGACATTTAGTTTGGATGAACGTCTGAAATGGCATTTGAAGATTTCGTGGAGTAACTGTGGCACATCTGAAGTGATCTGGGTAAATTCATCTTCCCTTCCACTAGTCGTATTGTCTTTCAATTAAAGGGAATTAAGAAGGTTCTATCTCAGAGTTTTAACAACTACAAATTGTACATAAAATCAGAAGAAAAACCCTATAAATTGCAATAAGGATAAAAGCAAAGAATTCATTATTCATAGGATAGCTATGTTCTTAATAAGTGAAAAAGAAATATTTGAAGTATATTGGGCAGGAACTACTTACTTTCCTTTTTTAGCTAACCCAAAACGTTTCGTAAAAAAGTATTGGCAATATACTCCCATGGTAATCTCAAATAAGTGGGGGATCCTCTCCAGTTATATTTTCAACTGTCTCTAAATGGTCTGGTCATTGCTGAAGGCTTTTCAGGCCATTCTAGCACCCGCACCACCCAAACGAAGGTTTTGTATCTGTCTGTAAAGGAGGCTGAAAGCAGTTGCTCAAGGTGTAACAAAGGCAACAACCACCTAGAGATGCTCATTTACAGTTACATGGCTCCATTCGCTATTCGTGACAAAAGCAAAGAAAAAAAAAAGAAAAAAAGAAGAAAAGAGGTGTGTTAAGGGATCAGAAGTCAATGCGTAAGATTCTGTTATGTACAGCTGGATTCCCATCCACCATTTCTGGTAAAGGTCTCATTTGTTCAGATAGGTCTGTCAAAGCTTTCTATCTAGAAACAACTACCCTATTTCTGAAAGCTACACCAAGACCCTGGCATGAAAAGTGAAACTAAACTGTAACCCAAAATGAAAGTAGCAAGTCCACATATTATCATAAACAACATTCTCTGTAGTCAAAACGCACTGGGATGAAATGAGCACATCTGCTTTATATCAACAGGCATTTTGGGTAGCATCTTCACATGCAAAATGTCTCTAAAGTCATAGCCCTGTACCACACAGACAGTAAGAGTTTTATTGCACAGTAGTCGGAGCTTTGACTGTGCTATTATTGAACAGAGCCCTACCAACATAAGGTCTTACCTACTCACAGGTCACATGAATGTTTATGTACAGTCTGTTTATGCCATTGACTGTAAAAAAAGAGGGCAAAAAAGGCCAGATGAAGTCATTTTCTATGCAGAAGCTTCTTAGGAGGCACAAGATGGGCAGAATGTGTTTTTATCTTCAAATGTACTTCAGTCCCCCATGCAGATGGCAGGTTTTGCACCAAGGAACAGAAGAGGGAATGCTGAAGAAAAGAGGAGATGAAGTGCACAGCTCCAGGATTTTCATTGCTTTCCAGAGCTCCAAAGGGACCAGGGGAAATGGGATATAAACTGGCTGTTCTGACTTATGCTGGTGATCAGGGAGGGACCAGGTGGCCCTTGTATGTCTTAACCAAAAATATCACTTACAATAACCTTAATCCTTATTTTTCCCCTGAGTACTAGGGATAGGGAACAGAGCTGAGGCCAGTCTTTCAAATCAGCCACACTAATACTACAGGGAAGCGAGTGGGAACACCAGCTTTTCTCCCAGACATATGAACCACCAAATGTCTCAGAGTCCCTGTTTGATTTTTAGGTAGTATTACTTCTTCCTCTCCACTCCTTATCCCAACTGTGCAGTGCATGAATCTGATTTAGATTGAAGAACCTGGTAAGACTTCAAGCTAGAATAGAAGGTAGCCTCCTGTCAAAAGTCAAGCAATGATAAAAAAACCAGTATTACCTTTCAATTGAATTTGGAACAATTATCCATACAAAAGAAATGAGGCTGGGAACTTGATCTCTTTTGCTCTGTAATAAGCATGGGTTTGGGGGCTTTTTTGTTGTTTTGGTGTTGTTTTGACTATAATAAGGGAAGATTTTACCAGTCTGGAAATATGGAAGTCATACGCATGTTTGTATTTTCCTGGTTGTCCTGAAGCCTTTTCGAAAAGCAGCGTCGGATGCAGAATGTTACTGATCTCTCAAACAAGGCTGACAAGTGCTAAGATGCAAGAAGAGTTGACTGCTCTTTGAGTTTCTTGAGAGCTTTTGCACGAGTTGCACACTTGCAGCATGGCCCTTGTCCCCATTGTTTTACTGATTTATTCTCATCCCCTTTACTATCAAACCACTTCACTATCAGCACTTCCTCAGGACAGTCACCAACAATTGGCTCCAACAGGGAAACTTCCTTGAGCCCCTCCATGATGAGTATTCGCAAATGTAATACTTTCAAGCTTTTCTGCTATAGACTTGTCCTTCTGTAGCGGTCTTTTTACATTTCGGAAATATATTGGTCCCATCAACTTGCTGGCAAACTTCCTGCTTCTGATGTATTTGAAAAAAAAAGGTTTTATTGTTAGATTTTGCCCCCTTGCTCCTCAGAATCTTTTTTGGCCAGCTTCATTATGCTTTCACATTTAGCTTGCCAGAAGTTTTATTATCTTTTCTATGTTCTTCATTTGGACTTCCACTTATTGAAGGATGTCTTTTTTACTTCTAATAACCTCCTTAGTTTGCTTTTAGCCATGCTGGCTTTCCTTCTCATCCTCAATTCTCTTAGACTTCAGGAGTATTGGACCAGACTCCAGACACTCTCTCTGAAAATGCCAAAAGAGAAGGAAAAAATGACCCAACTTCTTGAAAGCTGCCAGAATTTTATTTTTTTAAAATTAAGCTTGAAACTGAAAAGCATGCCCACCCTGTAGCAGAAAACCAAGGTTCAAAGTAACTTGCTCCTTCTTAGATCCCCCCCTAAAGTCATCATAGTTTTCCAGGATGAAAAAAGAAGTATCTGAAAAGCTGATGGAGAATACCTTTCATGTGGGGAACTCCAGGAGGCAGAAGGATTTAGATATGAGATTAAGTTCTTCAATATGCAAAACATCTACTTGCAGGTCTAAAAGGTTTAATCAGATCTTACAAAGTGATGCAAGTTCAAAGAATTTAACATGAGCATGTACTGCAGTGCTTGGGAAAAAAACCTGTAATGTTGATAATGCAAGAAGCTCTGAAGTGAATAATTCTCAAAGCACGTGCGTGGAGCTGGCAAAGATTGTGCCCTTAAAACAGTGGTCGAGAGGGAATGTGTGATTTAGTAAATCAGTCAAGCAGTGAGCTTTCATCTGTGGAGCCCTGGTTTATAACTTACTTAAGGCGTTAATTATAAGTGTCTTGGGTATCCGTCCCTCACTTAATTAATCTCCACACTTACGTGAAGTGTGAATCCAGATCATAACCAGAAGCTCTTCTAGCACAGACGGCCTCATCTGACTGGAAGAGAAGGAAAGCCACTTTGGGATCCAGATGCAGTGGAAAGACAACTCACACCTAAAGACTTACAAATACTTGTGCACCATGGATGGTAAAAGATTTTCACCCAGCAGTGATCTTCCGAGTCTGAGAATCCTGATCTAAACAGGGATCGTCAAAATTACCGCACAGTGTAACGTCCCATCAAAGAAGGTTTTGCAGGATTTAGTGCACATCTATTCTGCAGACTTTTCTTAGGAGGTTACATTAGCTCATGCTGATTGATATGGTGGCTAGACCTGTATTGTTAACCAAGTGAGACAGTTTAAAGCTAGCGTGGATATCTACATTATTGTCCTATGACTGTAGAGTAGACATGCCTATGACCTTATCGTGTCTGGTCCTTCATTGTGCAGTGGTGTTAAACTTCTGATTCAAAGAATGTTGTCCATTGAAACTTCATTGATCAAAAGAAAAAGAAGCCGAAAGCAATAAGAAAGGTAGTATGAAGATGAAAGAGAACAGAGATAGAGGAAGAACCACGTACCAAAAAGAGAAATAGATCTTGGAGAGAAAAATATGAAAAGCAGCAGATATGTCAAAGGCAATTAGATTGATTTAAATGCTTCAAAACCTGGACTTTTCTCATAAAGTGCATTAAATGGAGAAACACTAGCAAACACAGTTTGTTTCACTGCACTACACAAAGCACTCACTAATTAAAAATAAATAAATCAAAACTTAGATTTCTGTGCACATCCCGGTCTTATTACCTGTGTAACTTGATTTTTAAAGATTTTTTATGTCTTCTAGTGATGAGTTCATATAGAATAAAGAATCAGTGGATTAAAAAAAAAAAGCCAAAAAGCTTTTTAACTTACTATTGTTCTTTTCAACCAACTGCAGCATGAACATTCTTCATATGATTAGTTTTGCACATGAGTTAAAGATATAATTCCATAATGGACTCATCAGGTTATGGGAACTTCTACGTGTAGCATTTATGCAATCTGTTTATTATTGAAAAGGTAGAGATGCACACACATTATTGCAAAGCATTATTAACCACTATAACAACATTTAAACATTAGATGGTAGTACTTATTTTAGTTTTTTAAGATTTTTCTGGTTTAGTTATTTGCCCATAGTCAAGATTACAGTTAACCAAGGCATCACAGGCTATGTCTGGGTCGCTGCTTCAATCTGAAAACTCATTTGTGTCTATCTTGTAGAGTACTACAACACAACAGAGTTCAGAAGTTAAAATTTTGTAGATCAGGGATTATTGTATGGAATATCTGAATTCCTGCCCCCCTCAAAGGACAATTGATATTTCTCAGATAGTACAATCGTTGTCTGCAGACCCACTGAATTTGGCCTTGCAGCTCCAGGTGATGGTCGTTTTTGATGAATAATCACAGGTTTAACATCCTCAGTCCAGCTTCATGTCTGCTCAATATTTGCACTGGATAAAGCGTAGTTAAATAACCGAGTTAAACAGAAAATACTGTTATTGAATGAAACTATGAATAGTTTTATCATGAAGATTTTTTCCTGACTGTAACTGCGTAAATTTTACTACTTACAGTAAAGCTATAGTTCTACTATTATTATTCTAGTAGAGGATAAAACAACTTTTCCACTTTTTGAGCAGAACCAAATGTGTTACAGAGGCATCTGTTTATAATTGTCAAAGGTCTGGCTTCGCAGCAAGTGTGAAATCACCAATAACTAACATACCTGCAAATTCCAGTCACCTTTTTTAGATAGTAACAAGCTGGTAGATGATGCAGAAGTCCAATGTAGAAAATAGGCAAGGGGTTTGCCACCAGGGACCCGGTTAGAGTTCATCAGATAACCTAGAAGAAATTTCTTTTGCAGAAATACAATTATTATTAAAACACAGTAAAATATATATTTGCCATATCACCCTCAAGGTTGTTGGAAAAAACTTGGAAATGTGCTGCTTAATAGCTTAACACTGGAATCCAAATACATAGCATCTCTTTTTATTTAATTTAAAACTTCTGATTTGGAGTTGATTTCCTAGCTTTTAGGGACTAGCTTTTGAGTTGTGAGCACTTGAGAATGCTGTTATTTTTATCTCCTTTTTTCCACTCATGGGTAACCAAAACCTAGCTTTCTATATCTAATTTATTCTCACTGCTGTAAGCTCTGTGCGTGCACGCACATATAGAGGATCATAGCTTCATCTGGCTCTTATGGACCCAAAGTGCTTCAGAGGAACAATCTGAAATGTCATTACCTTTAGGACTCTTTTTGACGCAAAAATATAAAGTTCCAGCTGCGTTGTAAAATTACAAAGCTAAAGTGAATCTCAATTTTATTTTGCTTGGAACTCAATGGACAATCTTTGGTACAGAAATCAACTAGATGAAGGATCATGAATTCATGGCTCTTGAGCCTCTTGTGGTTCACAAACAAGTCAAGTGTGGCTCAAGCATGCAGGCAAAGTCACGCAACAACAGCTGTGTCATGGTGGTGCCAGTCCTACGGTAACCCAGAGAGATGATGGAGCAATCTAATGGAGAGCGTTTACTCAGTTCATTGGTTCATCCCCACCCTTGGAGAGGGAGGTGGTTCCTTCAGAGCACTGCTGGTACCTCCCACATGACAAAGCTTTCCTGGAGCGCTCTGCCCAGGTTTGGCTTTCTGGCTCTCAGTTCCTTCAAATTTCCTAATAGTACTCCTAACATCAAGAAAGTTGTTTACTCCACCACTGGATATGTTTTCTGTTTTGTTTTTGACCCCCGAGTCAAGTAAAAATCACATGTCAGCCAGGATCTTGCTTGACATGAAAAGGTGTTATGTCTGCAAAAAGCATTCGTTCCTTAAGAAAAAACAAAAGATGCAGAATATACTAAGCCTGTGTTTTCTGTGTGCCCTGACTTGAAATGTGAAGACTCTGCCGGTCAGATTGCTACAGGGACTTAGAAAACAGTATAGAATGAGTGGGACACAAGGAGATAAAACACTTTTATCACTTAAAAGGGAAAGCTAACGTGACTTCCCATTCTATATGGGGAAACCAAAAAGGAGCCACTCTTAAAAAATAAAAGCTTCATGCAAATGAGTAAGTGCTCCAAAAAAAAAAAAAAAGGGAGAATAATTTTTTTCCACTTAAATGGATTATATCGGAATGTCACTCACCAAAATACAATGTTCCAAATAGTTCATACAGTCCATCCAAAACATGGACAGAAATCCCACAGTCTTCATTAACATTTTTTCTTTCTTTTTTGATTTTATACTTCTGCCTGTTTTGTTGGGGCAGCATGAGGCATGCAGAGGGGTGTAATACTGCAGGGAGTTCGGTAGGGGTGGCAGCTTAAATAAGAGCCATCACTGTGCAAACAGTCTGACAGTCATTTCAGTTGCATTGCTTCCTGATGGGGATAGACAGCTGATGGCCTTATTTCCATATGAGAGCAGCAGATATTTTAATAACCACATCATTTTTCACCAGCAGGCTATGAATATTCAACAAAAAATATTTCCTACAGTATTTCTTATCCTGACCTTTTTTCCCTCCAAATGAAATTAAAAAGAAAATGAGGAAAAAGTCATAGCTGCTTACTCTACTCTCCCGTTTTCTAACTTTGTTGCTGTTTTGCATAATACTACAACTATCCAATGATCACAAGAAATCCTGGATTCCAACTACCAGATTTCACATCTTTTATTCTGCTCTAAATGCTTACTGTTAAGGACTTAAAAGAGGCCCAGAAAGGAGTAACCACCACTGCTGTATCTGTCATGTTAACCTCTTCTTTTGGGCTGTTTGTCAGAGTATAAAGATGGTGTAAATTGTACAAGCCTGACACCGTAAGAAGAAGTTTCAGTACAAAATTAATCAGAAAAAATTCTGGTTCCTTCATCAGACTTGTAATCAGAGAAACCAGTGATTACAGGAGCACAGGAACTGAGGTCCATATTGATGCCCAGCTGCTGTCCCTTAAGATTTATACTTAGGCAATGATGACAGTCTTGTTTTACCTCTACTATGCCACCTGAATATATAAATAGATTAGGGCCGTTGATATAGCATCCGCCAGGAACTACAAATATTTAGGATCTGGAATTACTCCTACAGAAGTCAATGGAAGTCTTACTGATGATTTTAATGAACGCTGGACCAGGTTCAAGGACAGAGAAAGAAAAGGTTTTGTTCCTCTAAGTACCTTAGGCCTATTCTGACCTCCACTATAATGTTTTTTTTTTTTTCCAAGCGTTTAACAGGAACAAATATTTGTATAGGTGTTACACAATTGTGCTATGGGGAAATGTTGAGTTACAAAATAAACTGCATTCCTGACAAATTGTAATTACTGCCCAAGAGAGTGAACACCAAGAAACTGCTTCCTCTCAGTTGTGGGAACCAGGCGTGTGCTGTGCACCTGATCAGAAAAAAAGAAATAAATCCCCCAAATGAAAAAAAAAAAAAATTCCCACAACCAGAGGACTCACACAGATTCACACCAACATGTTTGGGATTTCAGAGTTCTGCGCAGATGTCAGATAGGGGATTGGGATAAGAGTGGACCAGTGCCTGGTAATTATGGTTACATGAGCTGACACATAAAGGAAATTTGAGATGAGAAACTCTCCCCAAAATCCAGAGGCCAGAAGTATACCTCCTGTTTACCACAAGTAATCCCTTTCACTTCCATGATATGGCTCCAGATACACAGAACACGTGCAAAGGGCAGGATCTGGCCTCTTCATGTCTTGCTTTTTCCACAGAGCTGTATCAAGAGTTTCAAAGATGTCTCATCATCACCTCAAAGTGTTAAAAAAAAACCCAACTATATGTCAAGCCTCAAAATTCCTCAGATAAGCTAAAAAGTAGACTTAAAAATAATAAATGCTTAGCTCTTTTAATTTGCCCACCCCCTTTTGACAGTATGTAAAGTTCACGTAT
>NW_009195134.1:43124-56258 GCF_000690835.1 Fulmarus glacialis | reverse complement strand
CTGTCCCTAAAGCCACAAGGGCCAAAAATATATTTCTTTTCCAATAAAAACTGAGATTCTCAGGTGAAAACCAGATTGCAGTTCCATATTGTGAAATTCATGAAGCTGGAGGACTCAGCAGTTGCAAGGTGACGGACTCCAGTCGGATGAGAGCAAGAGGTGGGTGGCCAGCCAGAGTTAGCGTGGGCTGATTCTTCTTAAAAGCCAGACAAAACTAAATTGGACCCAAGGGGTTAATCGCATGGTAAGCATGACCTGAGATCACATTCATAGCAGGTGTTGCTGCATCCTGCTGTACAGGCAGGACCACTGCTGCCTCAGCGCATGCCCCCACCTACCCCAACACATATAATTCCTCTCATCTGGGCTCTTGCCAGGCGGACAGGGATCAATGTGCTCTTCCCTTCGTGACCATAGTCCTTCCAGAGCCTGCCCACCTCCCTGTAGGGTGCAGGGTCTCTTTTCACACAAATGGGAGCACAGAGTCACCATGTGGAGCCCCAAAGACCCTGTGATGACTCACCCCCCTTCCCCACCAAGCGCGGGGCTTACACACCCCCTCTGCCAGAGCTCAAGCCTCTGCATACCCTGGGGCTTACAAACAACCCTCCAGGGCAAAAGGAGAGTTGAGGGGCACAAACTGCCTCTGTGAATGGGTCTTCAACAAAAGACAGATGCATGTGCGGTATAAGGCTGTGGATCAATAAAATGGGCACATTTTTTTCTGTTTCCGCACCAAAGTGGAGCATCCTTGGGCTTAGGGCAAAGACCTCAGAGATGTCCTCAATCTTTCTCTTACAGTTTATAATTTTTCTCTGAATCATTGGAGATAGTTAAACAGCCTGTCTGTCTCATCTTTGTCCCAGCCAATTTCCTTTGATCTTGTCTGGACACGCAGTTAAATAAAAACAAGTTCCTCAGCTCCTCCTTCCTGAGGTATCTTTTTGCTTCAAAACCAGGAGGCTTTGCTTCTCCAGCCACTCCTGATTTTTCATTTCTATTATCTGTGTGGGAAGAGGGATACACTCTCCACCTGTCCACCTCTTGGAGAAGCTTCAGCCAATCTCTTGTTCTCTAGCCATGTTTCCAGCTAAACATGGGATGAGTAAGGCTCACTGATATACCATTATCCCCAGCTTCTCATCTGGGAAAAGATCAGAACCAAGACCAGTATGCTTCAGCAATAGCAGAAGCCATGCTGAAAAACTACCTGTATTGTATGGTCGTCAAAAGCTTCCCAACCGGACAAAGGTTGAGGCAATGGCTTCTCTTTTGTGCCACTACAGCCTCTTCCAACCGACCAGCTCTCACCTCTCTCCGAAATAGCCCCATTCAAAAAGGCTCAGACACTACAGAAATTTTTTATGTATTCGTCCTCACAGTTGTCCCAGAAGCAGGGAAGCGCACCTTTAAAATAAATGGGAAACTGAGGTGCACATCAAAGGTCACAGAGGACACCTGTGGGGTAGCAGAGCAGGCTCTCAAAGGCCACTCTCGAGTGCCTCAGTCATTCAACCACTCTTCCTTCAGTCACATTTGGAGCCAGGATTCTAATAAAAAGAAAACCAGGTAAAGCTTTCAGATATACACCTAAGACTCAAGCCTTAATTCTCCATAGAAGCTCAGTTTGTTCCAGTCATGGAATTTCAGTCATGAAATTTCAGCTAAAAGAAAACATTCTGGGCCACATCCTCCACTCATTCAACCCTGCACAAAATCACTCACACCAAGACAGCTTCACCAAAGAGTTGCCCACATATCTTATTTACTTCTCATTCCTTGGATGTAGCCCTCACCCAGATGAGACTGTATCATGTAAAGCAGAAAAAAGGCGACACTGATTGTGAAAAAGGGAGAGAGAGGGTAGAGGCGCAATACCATTTCCCCCTCCCCATTTTCCATAAAATCCTGCCTTTGCCAGCATATTACTTTAGCAAATGAAGGGAGCATGGGTCGCATTTAGGATGAAGTTCACCCTCCACTCAGCCTCCACCTGTAGTTGATAGATGGACCAATTCTCCAGCTCAGACAGTTTGTTAACACTCATAACTTGTCCTTCTACGCAAAAGTACACCAAAGACAAGAGGGAATTCAGACTTTGGGCTGGATAACAAGTATTTAAATGGCTTTCCAACTCAATGAGGCATTTTAAGCTTTTCATTAGCGGTAATTACGCAAGAAGTAGAGGTCACCACCAGAGATTTTACAGAGCTTAAAGAGTCAGGATTCAAAATGAATTTAAAATTAGAAAATTAGATTGTACGTTAACACAAGAGGCAGATAGATGGAAGCTATTGCTAATGTGAATCATTGTCTTGAAAAATAAATTGCCTTTTTTTTCTTATGTTGTTTTTTTGCAACTTTTGACTATTAAAGCGCAAAAGCTTTAGGTCCAAGGTGCTATTAACAGGACTCAGTGAGGTAAATGAAGAGAAACAACATGTTGAATTAGCCCCCTAAATTACCATGCAACTATTCATTTATGAATAGGGAACAATAAAAATCCTGTCTTTTGGCAAACGATCTTTCCCTCATTCTTCCTATCTACTACATCAGGCCCAGCCAACCCACAGAGAGCTAGAGATTTTGGTTACTGATGTAGAAACCAAAGTTCTCTACCCCAAAAGTGCTTCCATGTGAGTGGATTCTGAGCAGCAACATTTATAAGATCACAGCCCTTGTGTAAGATGCTGCCTTTCTCTCCGGTTATATTCCAGGAGTAGCAACAGAAGAGCTGTAACACAGCTGGAGGCCCTTGGAAACCATTCTGATTTACTGAAGTAGCTGCACACAGCACTGCGAAGCTGACCCTCGTGCTCCTTCAAGAGCGAGCCTGTACTTAGAAAATTCATCTTTCATTTTCGCACCACATGGGTCAGAATCCCCAAGGGACTGTGGACTTTCAAAATGCAATGCGCCTACTCTTCGGAGGGTCAGCAGTGTACAAAGCCAGCCCCAGCGCTCAGTGTGAGTGCTGATGCCGGGCTTTCCACCCAGCATGCTTCCTCGCTCCAGGGCAGCTATAGCCTCATTAAGAACAAATGCTGATTGTGCCCATGCACAAACGTTGAGTAGGAGGATGAAGGCAAGCAAAGACTTCTTGAGCATTTGCCCTGTGGCTTGCATCTCTGTAGAGACAAGCTACATATTGGCTGCCCAGATCAAATTCTTAAGAGGTATTTTGAACCTTTAACTAAGCAAAGTTTCACAGAGAGATGTAATCAAGGGCCTCTATCAAGGTGGAAGTAGCTTACTGATGGGAAGCAGACTTCCTGAAGCATGGGAGCATTTTCCCCACAAGGAGAAGGACACCTTGTTTGATTTTACAAGCATACAGATTCTTTAGAGAGCAACCAAGTCACCTGTAATGGGCCTGTTCTCTAAATGTCGTTACTGTCCATCCAGAGGAACTTCAAATATTGTCGATGTGATTATTCTAGGTTGGCAGTGCCGAACAAGTAAGTACAACGTGGAGCATTAGTTTTCTTTATCCATTTTTGATTCAGGAGTTGAGAGTTTCAAATGGACTGAGCAACTCAGGAACACACGTTTGAAGTCAGCAGGATGTGCTCCAGAATCACGGAGCACATTGAATGTCTTGCTCTGCAGGAATCAGAAGAGGCCAAGTCGCCAGCAAACTCTGCTAACAAGTGAAGCTCATTTGGCTTTGAGAGCGATACGCTGATTTCTAGCAGTTGCCAAACTGTACATAATGGCTTTAAAATACACTGTAATACAGCAGGATGAAAGTCATAATATATTCTTATAGAGCTGCGGAAGCTGTAATTTCGTGTTCAAGCTGCAAGAGTCTGGATTCCTTTAGAAATGGATGTGAGTTCACTTCCTGGTCATGCTAGTAAAAGACCTCTGTGATTATAGGGCACAGGAGAACCAAGGCTCTATAAATATAAAGTAATAAACTTTTCTTACTTAAATAATATAGGGGCTGCATGTTCCTGTTTGAACTACAAGTTCTGATAGTACAAGTTAAAGCAGAGTATGAGTTAATTCATTCAGGGGCTGCTACTGGATAAATAATACATAGTAATGGTAAACGATACTTCACATAAGGCATACAGTGAGTTAAATAACGCGGACTCTCTTCAAATACAGAAAACTGCCTGCTCGTAAGAAGTCTTTAGTTTTGATTAATCATTTGTAATCTGATCAAATGGAAGAAAGCAAGCTGCCTGGTGCAAATGACTATTTTCCCTTTTTTAACAGCTGACCCAACAATTGGACACCCTTCTGGGTTGAGGAACAAATTAATATTCCTCAACTGACTTGAAAGCATTTAAAGACTGAAACAGGCTGCATATGGGGATGTAGCTAGAAGTGGGTTAAGTAGTAAGCAATTAGCTGCATATAAACCATAGAATCAGTCTGTTTTGGTGATAAGACTGTAATTTCAGTTTTTGCCTTTTCAGTATGTTTCACAAATGCAATAGGCAGGCTTATACTGAAATGTGAGCAAAATATAACTCTTCTGTTGAGTGAACACATTTCTTTTTCCTTCCTTACTGCTTTCTAGGAACCAGGAGGACGGTTCAGTGCAGCGCTACAGACACTTTCTGAAGTTGTGTTTGTATGATCAAGCCCTTCAATAAACACGAGGAAAAGATTCACATTAACGTTTGAGTGTCCCATTGGGAAGTGAAAGATGTCACTAATATGATTAGCAGATCAGACTTTCTGTGTGATACCATGCTTTTAAGTAGTTCAGTGTGACTGTCCGTAAAAAGTTGGTGAGTACTAAGCAGATTATTTCTTCTAGCTAAAATTTTCCCCTTTCCTAAATTGGAGGTAAGGCTTGTCTTTTATGTTTGTTTGTCAGGTTTGTTGTTTTATTATTATAATATAATAAATACTTACATTTCTACCTGAATTCACAGAGTAAAATTATTACTGATGTTTGAAAAGGAGACTAGAGGTAACACAGAAGTTCAAGAAACACCAAATGAGGAGTGCATTCATCTGGGGAATGCAAGAAAAAAAAGCAACACTAAAAACCTCTTCAGATTCATCTTAGAGTTTCTGTCCCAAACTATTTTAATTGGAGCCATTTTATGGTTCAACTCACTTGCACTCCTTGTTTTGAAAGACAGGCCTGGTCTACACCTTGGTTAGTAACATAAAATTTGATCAAACACACTGGGTTACACAGGGATCAGTGTTAAAAGAAAGTTAAATGAAAAGAGGGTATAGCCATGGCTGTTTTAACCACTAACCACAAGATCAGGCTAATTTGAACAACAATTTTATAAGACTTGATTAATTTTTTTTTTTGTATGTAATGATTTTTATTCTTTGGGCTTTCTCCCAAATTTCCTTCTACTCAGAGGATTTTAGGTTAAAAAGTGTCCTCTGGCTGGCTGGAGACAAAGGGTAGACAGAGGCACGGGAGAAGTTCTAGGGGGACCCATTCACTGAGGCCTGTTGCAGCACTGTAAATTGTGATCCCTACATTAATTTTGTCAGCACTTCATGCGTGAAATATTTTGTCAAATTGTGCATATTTCTTTCCTACTACGCACACACAGGAAAACGCCCTTTCTGCAAGGATGGAATCAAGGATACGAAGTGAAACAATTTTTCAGAGGTGCAACCTTCACCTCTGCTTTTCTTTAGCCTCTCAAAATTTCATGGCTTACTTTTGACCTCTAGCTTTCTTATTGCTCTTACTCCATTTCATAGGCATGCACCTCCAAACCAGTAATGACAGTTATTTATATTTATAGTGCAATTGTGAGCCTGGCCTTGGCAGTGTCTCACAAACAGACCATGGCATTTCAGAGCATTAGCCATGGTTAGGCTGAGCCCAAACTGTGCAAAACGAGAGCTCAAGCTCTTACGCAGTGTAGTTACAGGGGTTCTGGCCCCTGTTACAGACCTGAGTTGTGTTTTAAGAATACAGAACAAAATCTACTTCCTTTTTATATGCAAAATCAATGTAACTACAATAAGAATAAAACATGAAAGAGATTATGCTTCTCAGCAATCATAGCAGTAGGGTCTAGAGGATAGGAATCCTTTTCCTTTGCTTATTCATGCATGTCCTGTTCATAGCATGTTGGAACAGCAACACTAACGATGAAGCACTGCGGGGATTTATTGACAGTTTGGTAAGTAAGGGGTGAACAGCTGGTTAAGGGAGCAAGTGTGTCTGGAGCAAAGAACAAAATTAAGACTTCCCGGCTGCAGTTCACATCAAACTGCTATAATTTAGTAACACAACTGGGCCACTTAGTCATCTTCTGTTCTGAGAACAGTTTTCTCTACTTGAGTCAACTAAACGATCAGATCATTTAGTGAGTGGATACACCAATTCCTGACCTCTTCTCAGAGTTTTTCTCTGCATGCTGATGCATGGGTATGGCTGTGGGGCTTGGAGCAGGCTGAAGATGGACCATCTATCCTATCTTCTCTCTAGTCATGACCATACGTGAACCTGTATTGCCCAATATTTGTTTTTAAAATCAATTTTATCATGTCTAATAGAACCACATTAAGCCTGAGTGAATTCTGGAACACACTCTGGTAGTCAGATAGAGCCAGGAGTGTTTTGGAGCTGGCTTACCACATTTAACCACAGAGAAGATAGCTAGCAGGAAAGTTAACTAGAAGTTTAGTACCTTAGTTCTGGTTTACCAATGGGGAAATGATCTTACCTTTTTAGCATTTTAAGGAAACATTTACAGGAGAAATAGAGTAGATACAACTGCTCTTTGGGTGTTTCTCTTGTAGAAAAACCTTATGAAGTTTGATAGAATTTTAATACATAAATTTATAGATGTTTACTATAGTTGAATAGAATTGATTTATAAAGGCCGAGTGCTATTAAAGCACTCCTGCCTCCAGTGGAGAAAGGCCAGCTAAGAGACTGTCGGCATAATGCAGAATGAAATAATTTCTCTTTTTAACCATCCTATAGAGTCCTATGCATGTGATGCGAGTCTCTCTTCAATTCCACAGAGAAGGTATCATTTCCTATTAGAGTCCATCGGGTGTTTGTATGTAGGTTTCCTTTCACATACTCCTTAGTATAGCCAGAAAATTCATTTTCTCCGTGTAAACTAAGTGGTGTAGCTCTTTTTCCTCTGAAGTCATATGATGTCTGTCACCACAAAAAACAGCCTACATGCAGCTGTATCTTGTTTTGGAGCCTATACTCTTGCGTATGGTTTCTAGATGGAGGCAAATATCACTGCAACAGAGCTATTTAAATAATACATTGTCACATAATGATTAATTTCTCTTTGATTTTCAGCATTAAAGTCTGTGGCATAGACCCCATATGGTAAAATAATAGACTGAAAGATTAGCCACCACCACCATCTGTTACTCGTCCCTGATTTCACTCCCTCTTTCAAGGACTGATTGCAATTTTAAAATCTTTCATTGAATGAGTCTATTTTCTTTCAAGTTATTACCTAGATGACTTCAGTAATTCCATATAGATGGGGCCTGAAAAAGAAATGCTGAGAGCAGTGAACGCGCATAATACATTTGCATAATGCAGTAGAAGAGAGGGTGCTGTGATAGGAAATTCGCAGGGCTGGCGTCTCGCTTCACCCATCAGAGTTTACAAGAGCGTAACTCCATTGCCTACTTTGGAGTCACTCCAGAGCGCCAGCCACGCTGCTGCAAGAGAAGAGTGAGTTCTTCAGTGTCCTACCAAAGTCATCTATTGTGTACCCTACTTTGGAGTCACTCCAGAGCGCCAGCCATGCTGCTGCAAGAGAAGAGTGAGTTCTTCAGTGTCCCACTTCCTACCAAAGTCATCCATTGTGTACAGCAGGTGAGAGATAATAAATCATTTCTTCTTTTAGTATGCCTGTCTAGTACATGCTGTTTTCTTTAGATGAGTATTTATGTCTATAGGTGAACTTATTATGTCCAAAGCACAGGAAAGTAAGAGGGAGTGGGAGGAAGGAAGGATAAGAAAAGCCAACCAAAGAAGAGCAAGCGTATCTTAGGTAAGCATGAAGGGGAAATCAATAAAAAAAGTATTCTGTGATCAAGATTCCCACTGATTTGTATGACTAACAGGCTCCAAGTCAAATTAATATGCACTGTACCTTTGGCATGCAGCCCTTCAAACGCATGCCAATCTTTGCCATTTGAAGGCTCGGCAATGCTGGCACAGCGGACACCGGTTGCGCTGCACAGTGCTTTGTGATAAGCATGAATCATTCTCGTGGATCAAGGTAAGGCAACCAAGCCTGGTAAGCAAACCAGATGTTTAGCCCTTGGCAAATCCTACTGAAAGCAGAAAGAATCTACACTACCACTATTTTTTGCTATGGGAGACACTAGAAGGCATAAGCTGCATCTCCACATTTTCCAGCAGCAATGCTGACAACACTACTGCTGTTTCTGAAACAGAAGTAGAAACAAATAGCATTTCTGATAGTAGCCCTATTTATGTTCCCATTTGAGCAGGAAAAATACCCCACCTTTGTGCCTTTGGAAGGAAGGTGCCCTCTTCCTTCTCTGTCTCTGTGTGCAAGTTCTAGCTGGGGACTCCTCTTAAGGCTGCAAACTTTTCCCTGTTTAAACTTTAAAACTATATGTACAACATGGCATCAATGAAGCGTGACGTTTTTCTACAACATGGGTAAAAATGTTCAACTTCTTTAGCAATGAAATGAAATTTCACTATCAAGTTTTCAGTTTTGAGTGAGGCAATTGCTTTATTCCAGGCTATTAAAAACACTTAGACTACAGGATCTCCCTGTGTTAATGCCCTTCTATGCTTGCTTTTTACACAAGCATAGAAAAATATTTAACCTGCAGCTTTTTAATCCATTCTGTCAGCTGAATCAATGCTAAAGTGTCATGACTGACCTGCATTTGCTCCACAAGCTGATTCAAATCACACGTGCTCTAAGCTACTGAGGTGTGAGCATATCGCAACTACGAAATCCCACTCTTCTTGTTAGCCTGGTCTTCGGTTCCATTGCCTGTAACATGCCCTGTCAGCTTCACTTTCTAAATTAGACTTCAGGCATATAAAAATGACTTCCCTGCTTGTAGAGTGCCTAGCATATCATCAAGAAGCAAAAAACAAAAAACTCGAAGAGATACCTCATGCCGCATAGGGTGAACTTTGTTTTCTAGATCCATTGCTTCAATTGTTCGCTGCAGGATATCAGGCCAGATTCTCAGTGGAAGTAAATCAGCGCAGCTTTGCTATGTGAGTCAGAGCTGCCCCAAAACTGAGCTACTAATGTTTATGTGCAGGAACAGTCTAAATGTCACTCTTATGTCTGGCTCATGATTCAGAAGACCATAACTGTTTGACATAGCCCGTGTATTTGTTATTTTAGGGGGCTGGTTGGAAGGCGATGGCAAAGGTTTAGGAGTCAATGATCTCCATCAGCTCTACAAACAAGGCAAGACTGCTGGGCTTTGTTTTCTTTTGGGAACTTTCCAAGCATCAGTACTTTGCAAGTTACCTCCATAGGCAATTCAGTGTCTGTTTCAAGTTAATGTGCTTTGTTTGTAAGGCCACAAATAAAATCGGAACAAAGTAAAAGTTCAGATTTGTTTGAAAACAACCCAAACTGTGTACCGTGTGAAAAGAAAGGTAAAAAGAGGGTCAGGAAGCTGGGAATAGAGAGGACATCGGATAGGAAAAATCTCTCCAGAGGAGGAAAAGTGATTTTTAACACACAGAATAAGAATAAACTGAAGAGAGGAGAAAAAGATAATAGTTAGAAAGTCTACATGAAAACCTCTTTGAAATACTGTAGCTCCCTTTCTCCTGGTGAGTTTCTGGTCTCACTCATGAGGGTCAAAGGGGCTGAAACTGCTAGCTCTAGTATTGCCATTGTATTAGAGGCACATGAAGCAGATGACAGCAATACAATCAAGATACCAGGACAAATTCTACCCTTGATTACAGTCATTCAACTAATTTGAGAATCTTGTTCAACGTGATCTTTTAATTCTCTGATTCCTGAAAAAGCTGTAGCAACAATGGAGGACTTGCATTAATCAGATATCAAACACACACATACCTTTGTTAAAACAAACAGAACCATAGAAGGATTTAGAGGGAATTTTTTTTCATAACAGCAAAGAGCTGTTAAGGGAGGTACCTTTGTTTCTGAAGTGTATGGTGCTGTGTTAGCTGATTTTCCCCCTACCTTATACTTGCTTTCATCCCACAGCTCTTTTCTCAAGGATGGTACCAGAGTTAGACTGCTAACTTGGTGCTTGGAAGGCCCAGTTTTACAATTCTACATCCCTTTACAAATATTGCATGAATCTGGGGGCAGTGGTCCCCCTCTGTCAGGTGGGGATTACATTTTCCCTGCAACACAAATAGGGCAAAGCAAAGAAAATGTATACTTCAGTGACAAGCTCTGTCAGTACCTTTTCTGGATTAACGTATTTTCTCTCCTGTGTTGGACATACTGCTTTGTGAAGTCAGCCTCAAAAATTTCCATTGACTACCATGGAAACTGCATTGGGCCAGTAGCAGCCATAGTGACGCCAGATGGTAAGAAGCTATGCATATGACTGCGATAGAGAATTGCTTACTGAATACTAAATTCAGATGAGCGCATTGGATCCAGAGTAATCAGAATTGAGCACAAAATGCAGGCAGGAAACCACCCCCCAACACAAAACCTCGTTTAAAATGATGCAAATATTTTGTGAGAAATTAGAGCAGGGTAAAACTACATTCAGTGATACAACCACTTAGTCACTATCAGTGGGGTAGTTTCACACTTTGATTCACTGGACGGGTTCATCTTTCTATGAAGATATGCAAAAGAAAGGAAAAGAGAAAAAAAAGCAAAAAGAGCTGATTTGACTAAGATCAATGCTGAGCAATGGAACTGGCAGACTCAAAGAGCTGTAAATAAGAGATGAAACCTTTGAAATCCATGTGACCACTTCAAGACTGGCTTCAAATCAGCGGTGACCCATAGCCATTATAATAGCTGGGTGAGATTTTGGTAGCCTTCATGAATTGGGTTTGGGTTCTTAATCTAGTTAAGAGCAGATGTTCACATCAAGCAATTCAAACCCCAAACCTGTGCTCTCAGGCAGTGGGAAGAAATTAAAAAACTAAATCTCATTTGTGACATTGAAAGGAATTGTGCCCTTGTCAAAAGCCAGAAATTAACAGGGCCAAAACTTCCTTCCTACACTGCTCTATTTAATAGGAAACCTCAGTGCCTGGATATTACAATGAGGATAGCCAAAAAGAAATTCAAGACAGATTAATGTGTTAACTGTCACTGGGATAAGAAAGTTGGTAGAACAAAGAGAAATTTTTATTGCTCCTGTAAATTGTGTGACTACGCTTTGCACTAATTTGTTGTTGTTGTTGTTTGTTTGTTTTTCTCTGAAAACAGCTCAGAAAACTTTGCTTGTGCAGAAAACCAGCACAAGCAATGTAGGCTTCACCAGGCAGGGAAAAATTTGCAATGTCCAGTTATCAACTTGCCCAAACATTTTATTTCCTTCGCAAGAGATACAGAAACAGGTCCTTACCTTTCAAAAGACCTCTTGCTAGCACCAACAAAGAGATGCAATTGAAAAGCAAAGCAACATTTTAGATAGTTTCCTTTCATGATAAAGTTTCAAGGTTTTCTCATATAAGTGAGAAGCAGTGATAGACAAGGAGAGAAGCATACAACACTGTCCTCTTGGATAATTAAAAAAAAAAGAAAAAGAGCCATTTCAGTAAAGCTGCAATAAGAAAAAGAAAAAAGGAAGCTTTACACGCTATGGGTACAGCTAGAGGAGCAGTCAGCAAGGAGTGATTAACAACAGCTTAAAAATGCTTCTCCACACACAAATTGAATGCATGAGGGAATATATTTACACTATTGCTCTTAAAACTAGTCTGCAGATGATCTTCCCAGATGAGCTAGGCACCTACCTGATGTCTAAATGTACTTATTTCCACAAGAAGAGACACTGATGTAATGGCAATTTTGTGCCATGCAAATCACACTAAACCATTGATTTTTTAAGTTCAGCAGCTGATCTTGCATGGTTGCTTACAAATGCAGGCAAAGAGACCACACTGATTGCAGCAGTAAACTGAACTCATATCTCACGTTGGCTTGAAGATGCAGTTTGACAAGTGCTGCTTAAACAAACCTGAGCACGTCAGTTATTTTCAAATGATTTACTCGTTACAGTCGCTCACAACATAAAAGCCAACAATCAGTCATTAGCACGCAGCAGAGGAAATTTTCCCAGAGTATTATGTATCGTGTTTGGACAGTTAGAACTCACAGCTATTATTTATTCACGCCACTATAAATTATTCTTCTCAAAATGAACCCGAGTCACGTAAATGCTGACTTGGAAAGTACCAGAGGCCTCTCTTTTCCTGCAGCATGTATGTTTCCTTTCTAATAAACTTCCTGCCTAAAAATGGAAAACCAAAAGCTAGTGGAGCTTAGGTGTTTAAATTCAATGCCCTGGAGGCATGGGGGAAAGCAGTTTCGTTAATGTTTGCTGGGTCCCTTTTAAGGCTCTAAATTCGTTGAGGGCTTAAATTGTTCCAGCACTGCAAAATGGCACCGCTGAAACGTGTATAACTTTGATACTGATGTAAGCATGAGATTATTTGTCACAGGCTTTTTCCTTCCTCCTTTTTTTTTTTTAAAAAAACCACATATTTTGTCCTGTCAAACAATACCCAACTAGGCACTCTAGATGTGCAGCAATTTTGAGTAACTATGCAGGGTATCACTTACAGCAAGGAAACCAGGAGCAGTCAACCAGACCAAGCCAGCCCTCCGTGCAGTGAAAAGGCTTTTGGGACACAGATGCTGTTCATATTCCCAGCGTGATGCAGTCTGCTAGAAACTGTACTGTAACACCAGTTCATTTTACGCAAGCCTTCTGATAGGTAACGATGTCGTCTCGTGGACATTGTTAACAGGGGTTGGATTTAAACCAGGGAAAAAGAGGTCTGAAAAGCTCTCTGGGAGTCATTGTTACCAGCCAGAATCTGGTACCGAATTATCATTAAATTGAAGCCATTTCAAGGTGTCTCTGTGGTGGTTCATTCCCACAGACACTTGCACAAATAGTGGATGAAAAAAAGTTTTCCCCTGTTAAAAGCAGAAAAAAAGAACACAAACCAACACCCTCCCC
>NW_009195134.1:0-43105 GCF_000690835.1 Fulmarus glacialis | reverse complement strand
CCCCCCCCCAAAAAAACACCTTCTGCCCCATTTTGGAAGCACATGATTTTGAAAGACAGCTGTCCAGGGGTACTGAGGATGAACTCACAGGAAAGAAACTGAGTTGCACTCACAGGTCCAAGGGCTCTTCTTGGGCTCATCCTGCTCCCACTGAAATAAATGAATAATGCAATGTCCTCTGAAGTTATCAACATTGTTGCAGAGCTAAAGCCAAAGTTTTTCAACAGATGGCCCTTAAGCATAGACCATGTTATGCCTCTCAGCTTCCACAACAGCTCCAGCGGTACCCCAGCATTGTTGTGGGGACCAAGTATCCCACAGAGGCTTGGTCCAAACTATGAACGAGTTGGAAATTTTCAGTAGAAAGTTATATTTCTCACTGTGTTTAGTACTTCCCCTAAATTACAAGAAATGTAAACATAACCAAAATTTTGGTCAGTCTTTGATGAACACAGTAGACCGCCTCAGGTCTAACATGCTCTGAGGTATTTGTGCTACAACTTCTGTATCTGACTTATGCAAACACACAGGTCAGAAGCACTGCGTTCTGGGGCTAACTGCCTGCTCAGATCTGTGACAGCTTTATTGTCATACCATGGGAGAAGTAGATACCTCCTTTGAAAATAACTTGAAAATTACTTTGTCGTTATTTTAGGCATCACTGACATTTCTTTGTGATTTTCTGTCTGCAGCTCCACCAGATGCTGCTGAGAGAGAAGCAATTCTATTGACAAGTTGCCCCTGGAGCATGCTGTAAATGGGATGTCATACCTCACTTAGACATTCTGGAGATACCTCTTCATTTCATTTATTTGGCAAAATTTATCTTACAGATGCAGGAAACATACACGTTGAAGAAAATTATTATTGTTACTTAACTCACATAAACACTGCTGAAGGTATTGGCAAGTAAAAGAGTTGGCCTCCACTGATCGCTGCTGCCATAAAATGTCTGTGGAGAATTGTTTCTCCAGAGCCTTCAGTGATATGAGACAAGCAGTTTTGATTTAATCTTAAATGTGTATATATTTAAATGTTTTGATAATTTCTTCTATGCTTAGACACATCTCTGTCCTTTTTGTTTCAAGGCAGGACCAAAACCAGCGGGCCATTGTCTGAATCAGGTTATTCTAGTGTTATCTTTATCTGTCATTAAAGCTTGAAGAGACAGAAGCTCCTACAGACTAAAATCAAACTAGATCAATTTTTGCAAGCTCAAGAAGATCAAATAATGTGAACAAGCATTGAAAGACAGATCTTTGATGGATATAAGTTGTAACCAATGGTGTACACAAATTAAGGGCATGGCCCTTGAACTTTGGTATTTCTTCTGCAGGACCTTAGCCTTGAACTCCTGAGGTCCCTATTTACCCATTTCCTTGCGGAGAATGTTTCCCACTTAAATAAACATTCTCAGGGCTCTTTGCATAGGACAGGAAGTCCAGGATTCAGATTCACTCATGATCTTGCTGAAATGAGTCATTTATTCTTTCAACTAATTATTCAGCTATACTTATATGTTTGCTATCATTCTACCAGTTTTTGATCTCTTTTTTTTTTTCATTCTCAGCACATGATCCTTGCAGGAAAAGGCTGCACAACCAAGACAGCTGCTGAAGAATGATGTCACTCATTAGTTTCACACCGGAAAAGTAAATATGCTAGCAAATGTCTTACACGTCTGTGTTTATTTGTGAGCAATAACTAGTTTGGAGAATGTCTATGGCTGTGACTTAAGTCAAAACAAGACAAATGTCAACACCTTGGTTGACAAATGCAAAGCAAAGCAAATGGCTTTATCCTAAATCAAAAATCCCTTTTTGCATGTAGGAGAATGCTTGCAGTTCCACTTGCTGCAGAGGAAAGCCAGGAGCACAGTGAGGAGATCTCCAGCCACATCTCACAGAGCTAACAGTTTGTCCTCCCATCACCAACCTGGGTGGGATGCAGCTGCCTAGATGTTTGTTTATGAAACTCCCAAGCTTTGCTCATCAGGCTATGCTGTTTGAGCTAATAGCCAAGTCTTCCCCTGTGACCCACCCGAGTGACTTGTGGAGCCTGTGGGGAGCCAGGAGAGGGAAGACTTTTTCCCCCTATGCTGAATAACGGCTCCATTTTCAGCACTTCATTAACTATTGCAGCTGCAGCGGAATCACTTTAAGTGGGGAAAAGAAGAAAAAAAAAAAAACTCAAACCCCAGCAGACGCCCAAACTGAACTCTGGGCTCTGCAGGGTGGTTTAGCCAGTGGCTTTTCTGCCTCCTCTGCTTCCCCTACTGAAGAGCTCCCAGGGACACAGAAGAGCCACGCAGAGCTCAGTCCCCAGTGCTTGCTCCTGTCACGCAGGAGACCCTTCCCAACCATGCTGCCAGCAGGGACAGCTGCACTGGCAGAGAAGTAGAGCCCACTTGGTAATATCCCTTAAAGAGACATAAACAGTACTCCTTTCTTCTGAAGTACTAGGAAACACAGATACTGCCATATAAGCTCAAAGCCATCTGAAATGTGTTTGTTTACAGGGCAAATATCATCGATGCTGCATCCATCTCTAAGGAGAGCACAGTTCTTCACACCATTTTCAAACCTCTTAAAAACACCCTTTTCATCCCAACGTTTACAGCTAACAGACATAGCAGATCCAGCAAGACACCACCTTCCCTCATCTCTCCAAGTTTTAGTGTTAAATCAGTCACTGTGGTCTGGGTTTCTTGATAATTTGAATTTCAGCATGGACCACAGCCTTCTGCGCTCTGCCTGCCCCACTGGCACACGGTCCATAATCAAAACCAGCTCTTGACAGACCTGTTAGCATATCTAGTTTGCATCTCATCCGGTTTTGCATTTTCCCTAATCCCCTTGACCATAGGCTATAAAATAACACTGATCATTATGGGCAAAGGCAGTACAACAGTGCATACTTCTCTCATACCCTCTCTCGTAGGCAGCCCACCTTCCAGCTGCGAGCATCATCTTCACAGGATGCAGAAAATCAGGCCATGGCTTGGTCTTTGCAGCCATTCTGGCCGTGGCTCCTCTATTATTACTGTCAGTAGAATATTAATTCCAGAGTTTTAGTAAGAGGGGTTTGTGATTTCCTGGCTACTGTGAGGCTGAGGTAAATTGGAGCTGCGAGTACATAATAGCTTAAAAAAACCCCCAACCCTTAGATCAAGCGATATCAATGAGGTTGGATGATCAGAACATGAACCATAAGTAGCCACTTCTAAGGATGATGAAACGAAGCAGTTTGCCTCACAGCAGACAATAAGTTGATGTGCATGTAAGAAAAACAAGTACAGAACTGTGAACTTTCAACCATTTAACTCTTCAGCACTATTCAGCAAAGAACTTGAGTTTTTCTGTGGTTTTGGGGGGTTTTGTGTTTGGGGTTTTTTGGGGGGTTTTGTTGTTTTGGTTTTGTTTTTTTTTTTTAATAAGAGCTGTTGCCTGGACTGTTCAATTTGCATTAGTAAAGGAATTATGCACACTAGCTGAGAATCACACTGTGAAGCTATGCTTTGAATATAATACAGGATGTGTTGGATTAGGGAAAATTTAGACTACACAAAATCTCAGTTGTTTCTTTCAGTAAATTTGCTGCAACAGGACTTTTTTCCTAATCCTACCAGCTGAGACTTTCTGAGTCTGCATCCTTAAAGCTGTTCTTATTATTTTATAATAAGAATAAAAATCTCATAAAATTTGATTGAATACAGAAGTAGGCAATTCAGGGATTTTCCTGTCACTTATTAGCACACCTTTTTAAACAGTTGTTAAAGCATCCAGCTACATATGGTGCCAATATAGGAATCGGCAGACCCAGTATCTTACACACAGCCAGCTACCAGCAGTGGTGGCGACAAGAAGAAAAGGAAATCACCAAGATGGTTCTCACAGGAAATTTTAATTCGCTGCTCACCTCTAAGTGGTGCAAATATATAATCGCAGTTGTATATACACACCTGCCAAATTATGGTTGGATAAATGAACTTCTCCTATAGGGAGCTGCGCCATTCAGTGAATCTACTGGGATGAAAGATGAAGATGGTGATGATTATTATGGAAATAAACAAAGCCAAATAAAATATATACTTAAATTTGAAAGGGACCCAAATGGAAAGACCTCTGTTAGCTGTTCTAAGCTGTGGAAGTGCCCCTTTAATGGAAACTAAATGAGTTCAAAAAGCATATTTATTTTTACTCTTTGTCTCTCACACACACAAACCCCCCCAACAAATCAAGCTGTGTTTATATCTCCTAGCTTCTTTTGGATTTTGACAGCCCAATTTTTCTTTATTTGATTTTGATATTTGCTAAAAGCACCCAACTGACAGCTGCAGAAAGGCAAGTATCCTGATTCCCAAGCAAACGGACTGCGCCGTACTGGCAATGGCTGTCTTTTCCACACTGACCTAGAAGGAAGATCTCTTGAGGGAAGAGGGTTGAACGTAATGTCACACGAATGCCGTATTTGTGCAGCTGAACTGTACATAATTCTCTGCACACTGTGTTTTTGCAGCTGGAATACCTAATTTGTCTAATTTGTCCAGTATTTAAAGGGTGGCTGCAAAGAAGATGGAGACTCGCTTTTTACAAGGACTCATATGGAAAAGACGAGGGGTAATGGGTATAAGTTACTCCTGGGAAAATTCCGACTGGACACAAGAGGAAAATTTTTCACTGTGAGAATAATCAGCCATTGGAGTAATCTCCCCAGGGAAGTGATGGATTCCCCAATATTGTACACTTTTAAGATTCGGCTGGACAGGGTGCTGGGCCATCTTTTTGCCAAGAAAGGTTGGACTAGATGATCCTTGAGGTCCCTTCCAACCTGGTATTCTGTGATTACTATCCACACCATATAGAATCTCATGCAAAATGCTGTTATAGATATATCACAGCAATACAAATGTATATAAGCTGTTATAGTACATTCTGCCTTCCTCTTTTTGTTGTCGCAGGGAAAAACTGCCTCATTCAACCTGATGCAGGGCAGAGGATCATCTAGTACAGATACGTGTCTGCTGTAGTGACATGAACACCTAACCATCTTACTGAGCTTGTTACCCTGCTGGGTAACTTGGGTACCAGTAGCTGTACTAGTTACGCAAGCATTCAGCATATGCGCTGACTTATCATTGCCTACACAAAATTCAGTTTAAAAGCAGAGCTCAAGGAACTTTGTGAAAGAACACGATTTTGTGCTGGATGTCTTTTCTGTAGTAAAACCAGTGTCTCTTGCTGCGGTGGGCTCATCCCACTGATGGGACAATGGCACCACTGCGGGATGGAGGGTGTATAGCTACATGGATGGCTGAAAATGAAGAACATCCTTTCCTGGCCATTTACTACTCTGAAACATTAGCAGAGAACATTGAAGAGCACCCAAACCCGTTTCACACCAGGATCTAGCTGCCCAGTCATTGCCAGAGATCTTTCAATTAGGATTACAGTCTATTCCTCAAAATACACCTTGGGAGAAAAAAAAAACAAACCCACAAAACAAACAAACAAAACCCCAAACTAATTTAAAATATCTACATTGCTATCTGCTTGTCTTCACTTACATCAGCTACTCTTCACTCAGGTTCTCATCTTGTTTAGGTCACTATGGAAACTGCAGAGGTTTTTATTTGCAAAGAGAAGACTGTAGTACTAAATGTTAATTGAATATTGATAGCCTGGGAGCCTCCCAAATGTCTTTTTACGACTCATAGAAACATTTACTAGGCCTGGGAAGAGACTGAAACTTGTGGAAAATGGGGGGGAAAGAAATCACCTTCCCTACTCTTCTGGTTTCTATTGGAGAAGATTAAGTACATTTTAATTTACAAATAACTAGTTTGAGAAACATAATCAGCTTTGAGTTTGTTTTTTCCCCTACCCATTTCCAGTGTTTCCCATTTAGAAAATAGACGAGTCTCGTGGACATACGTAAAAAAACTCCTCAAACCCCAAAACGATAGCTCTTTTTTTCCTTTGCTCCAGTCTGACAGTGGATTTCTCTAAGGGCTTCCAGATTTAGCCTCACACACTCTTTTTCCCTAGATGCTCTGCTATGCCTCTGTCTTATGTGAATTCAGAAGCTGCATCTAATTTTAGACGCAAGAAGAGACTGTCTGAAAAAAATTATATAAAAAAGGGGCAAACCAGACCCCTTTAGCCTCTGAAAAAGGGATGACAGCTCTTACACTATCACATGGAAGACTGAGGGGTGCAATGTGCAGCCAAACCAGGAGATGTAACAGCAGGTTTTCACTTTCTATACTATGACTATTAATCTCTTTAATAGAGGCAAAGCTCTTTCGGGGCTGACATCAATATGAATTTTGCAGGACTCTCTGCTGTTCCTGGCTTAGCACCACTAATTAATAGGACTTCGGCTAAGTGGCAGGCTGAGCCCCTGTGGTTATTAGCACGGCAGCTCTAGCTTCAGGAGGTGATGCCAAGTCATTAGGTACTGTGATATTACAGGCTCAGCGTCTCCACTGCGCTGGCCCGATGTCCAGGAGCCGAAATCCGAGAGCGCTAGCATCAGCAAGTCTGGCTCGTTAGTCTGATGCCAAAGCCATTGCGTCGTTATTGGCTCAGCACTTCTGCTTGCTGATGTAAGGTCCACACACACATCTCACCAAGGTCCCTTGCTCAGCACACTCATCCTGCTGAGTTAAGGCAAAGTGCTTGTGCTTTCTTGCTGAACATGTGTCGTTTACTGTTTTGATGCCAAGAGGTTAAGAAATGTTGACAGCTCAGCTGGTCCTTCCTGAAACCTGGCAAGTCCACGGACATGACTAGCACATGCCCTCTTCAGTGTCTGAGGGCAAGACTTACTGACAACGGATATGCTTTCAAGCAAGTAACCCTCATTGCTTCTAAGGGATTTAGCTCTTACAGTGGTCTAGGTAGAAAAACAAACCCTGAGTATGAACTGCAATCCGCACGGTGCTCTCTGTGAGGTGATTACATCACCCGACAGCAGGATTACCTGAAAGCTGCAAGCCTCTCCTAAAACAGCTTCTCAAACTGCAATTTTATTCCACTTGAGACTGAGCAGACAGACCTCTGTATACCTGAGGCAAGTCCAATACCCTATCTGAATGGCCTGATCCCCATCAAGTCGAGACACGTAGAGCCCTCTGTACTCCTTGCCCAGGGTTACTTGCAAGTGCCCTTCCAACCCTTCTCCAGGGCAGCTAGCTTTGCCAGCGGATTTTTTTTTTTTCTGTGTATGTATGTATGCCTTTACACATCCTGTAAGGTGTAATATTTAAGATGTAACTTGTATGTTCGAAGCAAAACATAACATTTGCTATGTTTACATGCTAGTTTTCAGAAAAAGAAACAAGTGTCATTTCTCTCTTGAACATTTTAACAGATCAACAATTCCAAGCACTTTTCCTGTGACAGCAGGGAATACAAAAACCTGGAGCACCTTTCTCCTTACTTGCTTGCTTCTGATGTTTGATGCAATGACTAATTATCTGCATTCATTTATTCAGTCTAAACTGGGAGAAAGGCTTCCTGCTTGCAGGTTGTGGATGGAGCACCTTAGGACATGTCCTGCAGGTCTGGAGCCTGCCAGGGGCTGACCACTGAACGCACCCCACTCCTGCTGACCACCACCAGCGCGACCTCTCTGTTCACCTCAGAAAAGAACTGTTACCACCCCCAGCTAGAGGCAGTTTTTCCTCTATTGAGAATGGCTGGATGGAAAAATGCCTAGCACATTTTAAGGCCAGGATGGACTGTTATGGTTGTCTACTCAACTCTGTGAACACCACCTCAGGCCCTGATGACCACACCAGACAGTCTTGTTTCAAGAAGATGATTTCTTATAGAAAATCTGTTAGGAAGTTATCAAGTCTTGCTTTAAATATGTCAAGTGAAAGTGAATAAACTAAGCATCCAGGGAGGTTGTTCTGGTATTTACTTATATTGAGCATTAAAAATTCACACCAAATTTCAAGTTTGACCTTGCATTTCCTAAGCTTCCAGAAGCTGCATCTTGAAATACCTCTGCTAAATTAGACAGCTTGTTAGGATCAGAGAGATCCTCTACCAGGATGGCATTATCTGCCATCTGCTGTGAAAGAGGCAGGTCGGGCATTTTGTGAGTGCTCTCCAGACTCGGGGAATCATGTCTGAAGCTGCTTGCTCATGCACAGCCAGCTATCACCAGGCTAGGGGGTTACTCACATGCAGGAACGAAAGAAGACGTTGCAACGACCTGTAACGTTTCATGGGGAATTTCAAGACATAAGGAGAGAGAAGGGACAAAAGGCATTCTAGCAGTCTTTTTTTTTCTAGGGCGGTTTCATTTCACCTACAAACCTTTTCTGGGTAACAACGTGAGACTTTCCGTCCTCGCTGCTGGTCCACTCTTCATGGCACCTTTCCAAATAGTCTAGATCAAATATTCCCCACTGAATCCCTGCATAGACCAAGCACGAATCTGGGACAACCCCAAAGCTGTGAAAGGGAGACGGGCCCTACCCCCTTTCCTGTTCAGCTGGAAGTGCAGCGCATGTTGGGGGAGAGGGGAAGAAGATTTGAAAGTGGAAAGTAAAATACAGTAATGGAAAGTATTTAATGAATTCCAGATGATTCACCAACCCCTCGGCTAGAAATGCAGAGAGGAACTGACAGACAGAGAAGGAAATGCAAATTAGATAAGCAATAAAGCAGGAGAGCTGCAAGGCCACAAATTCTCGTCAGATTTCTCAGAAGTCAGAGTGTTTAGACTTGACTTTGAATTGACATAATGGGCACATTTTACTTGATGTCTTACTAGCAACCGAGCCAAATCACAGTGCACTTTAGCACTCCGGTGTTCTAATAAGCATTCGCTTCAAAGCAGCAGTTCAGATCTCCCTGTGAATTTTGTCAAGTACACATCATATCAAAGGATAAGCATTTGCCAAAGCCTTTCTTCAGCCACAAAGCAGGAGGAAGGTTTGTTTAAAGAATGTCAAGTTGCACCTGCTGGCTCACACTGGGAGGATGAAAGGAACGACTGGAATTTCTGTCACTGTTGAATTTTATTTTTCATTTCTGAAAGTATTTTTATCAATGTGAAAAGGCTTGTTGTATTACAAAAGCAGAATGTTGCTGTAGGCCTATTCAGAGCCCTTCAAATGGGAAGATAATAGATTTGTGGCTAATAAAGTGGTACTTGTCTGTGAAGCAAAAGAGTGGAATTAGGTTGGCATGTTAACAAGATGTGGATGCCATGCATGCTAAAGCAGGCTAAAGTATTGCACGGCCTTTGCTATGTCCAAGCTCAGACTTTCAATACATTAGCCCATAAACTTACAGTAAACATGAGACTGTCCTTTTGCCCGCATGGGCAGAGCAATCAGGGCCCACAGCCCTTGTGGGGTAGTTAACTTCCCGCTAGATACAATGGGGGAGAGGAAGTTTTGTTTCTACCCTGTAGCTTCACCCAGAGCGATTTTACCAGCACAGAGGAGGAGGCAGCAGGGAGCGGCTGCAGACGGCATCCTCCTCTCAGGGCAGGCAGGGAAGCACGGCTCTGTGATAGAGCTTGGCTGAGACCTGCCCTTTGTAGAAAGTAAATTTAAAGGCATGTAGCGTAAGCCAATATACAACTTCAGATGTCCATGTTCCCTGAGCTCAATGTCCGTTTGTGCTATAAATTATGAGCATGTGCACAGAATAAAACAGCTGTTTCTATAAAACAGGGGTTGGAGGGACCTACATAAGGGTGGATTCGTGTGAGCACGAGTGTGCTGCGTGGGCTTAGTCCTTCTGTGCCTGTTTCCATTTTGCTAGCCAGGGAGAACATCACCTCCGTTCCCAGAGTCGGGGTTTGGCAGTGCAAACTCTAAAAAGAATGAGGTGCTGAGATCCTTTTGCAGCTGAGCCCAGCTCCACAGCGAAGAGTCACATTAAGTAGGATAGTCTACAGTGAGATGCAGAGACTAGACCTATTTAATAAACCTAAGCTATTATCACAAGAGCACGTGGAAGGTCAGGGAGTAGAAAACAGGGCTGCCTTTCCTGCAGTGCCACAACACTTTCACCTTCACTGTGCAGCAAGGGATTACAAAGAGTGGAAAGTAACATTAAGCAGCACAACCCCAATAAAGCAGTTTGAGAACGAGGGACTCAGAAAACCAATTAGAGAGGCTTCTCTGGTTTTTGTCATCTACATTAACAATTGTCTTCAAAATTGTTTCCCAGGTTTTGTCCTTTTGCTGTTAGGAAGTCCATTTTCAAGTTATTGCCCCTTTTCACGTATGCACTACATTGGGAAAGGACAAGTTGCTCCTGATTTGCAAACAACTACTTAAAAGCTACTGATTACTTCAGAGGTTACCTTGCTTTCACTTATCGGGAGATTGTTCACAGTAAGTGTCTCCTAAGTCCAGCTGGTTATAAGGAGATGAAAAAGTTACCAAATCACATAGCATTTTTTCCTTTTCGGGTGTTAAAACGGAGTACTATAAGCAGCCCTCAGAGACCAGCTGTGCCCTGGAGATAGTTTATCTTTTCTAAAATATCAGCAGAGGAGATAGGTAACACAGAGCTACTGATGGCAACACACAACACATTTCTCTGTTAAGTTCCTAGCCCTAATTAGAACTTGGCTCAAGCCAAGTTCTTGGATCAGGTACAGAAAATCTCTGCTGCATTTTGAATCCAGACACAATGTTTAGACATGATCCAATTCCCAGTTCAGCCTAGCATTGTGCTCACTTGGAAGGGGATGGGACTTATCTCTAATTCAAGCCAGCCTGATCGGAGGCTATCCAAAGTTGCCATCTGCTGCCTGATCTGTGGCCTGATGAAGAGAGTTTGTTGTTCTGTCTTGCTCTTCCAGGAGGAGGGTGAAGTACCAGCAATTTCTGCAGCCGGTAAAAAAAAAAAGTGAAACCCCCAGACTAAACAGTTATACCTACATCTAGCTTATCCAGCATTGTTTTTTACTGTTTCAGATTTATAAACAGGCTAAAACATATCCCTCACACCTCCACGTCTTGGTCGCTTGAACCCATTCCCAGCATGTTTACATTTCTAACCATACATGGAAAATGTTACGGAATTCACTCAGGAATTACCCATTTCATTCATCCACATCCCCTTCAGCTTTTAAAAAATAATCATTGCAAATGCCTAAACTGAGGACTACTGTTAGGAATTTGCCTAGCTAACAGCGTTATAGGCTGTCACGTGGTGGACAGCTCTTGCCATCTCTCATAGCCCATTGCCTTAAACTCAGCACAGTGTCCTGCACCGCAGGAACCTTCTGCAAGGCATCACCTACCCTAGGCTTCCTATGGGACAAAAAAAGCCCCTCTTTTCGCTCCACCTCCCAACCTATATCACCTTGCTGTTTGCTATGCACTACACTGTACGGCCTAGTTTACACTTTACATAGTAGTTCACTACACTTTACCCTGTGAGTCTGCCGAGAGGTGCAGCCTTGTCCCAAACAGCAAGCTTCTGCCGATTTTCCAGTCTTAGGTTATGGAGACTCAGAAAACCCTGTGTCCATCATAGCCCTGGCAATCTGTGCCCGGAGGTACCAGGCTAATGGGAACGGGATGAAGGGCTTCTAAAAAGTACTTGTAGCAGAAAGTAAGGATAATAGAGGTGGAGGGGGGAAGGAAGGAATTTGAAAACAGCAAAATATACCAGAAACTGGGTGACTCTTCTTGCCCTGCTGTTCCTGGATGTACTGAAAAGCAGGTAGTAGAGAAATAAACTCCCCTCCAGCTGATGTTTTTTTGGTTTGGGTTTTTTTTTTAAGTGCAGCCATGTATTTTTTCTGTTTCTGATGAACTCAGATGTTTTTAGCAAGTCCCTTTGATAGCAAAGGACATTCATTAAACTTTTCTGTTTGTAACCTAAATTCCTCTGGTTATAAAGTTTACGTGACTCAGTATCCCCAGATTGCTTTTAGCATCCACCAGACAGTTTCATCAAGCTGTGCCAAGGATGCAGGGAAACTAAAGGCAATGCCAAAGGTGCATATTATATTAATGAGCTTCATTAAATAGATAGCGAGATAGAAGAGAAGCTTTACTAGCATCCTCATTAAGAGAAAGGATGCAGTATCAGCCCACAGCTTAACACATACCGTACAGCAGAGGAACATCAACATGACTCAGTCATGGGATAAGCTTTGGCTGAAGCTCACAACATGTTTGGTAACTAGTTCAATCAGCCAGGGGGTCCCAGACAAATTTGAAAATATTTTAATTAACTTAATCTGCATTGAGGGGGAGGGGTGGGAAGACACCAAAAAATTAATGGGAAAATACAAGCCGGTTCTGGTTTGCTCACATATCTGTGTTATCTTCAAGCTTGTCATCATGGTACCTGAATGCATGACTCCGTGCTTTCTTTTTTTTTTTGCGCTTCCCCCCATGCCTTTTTTTTTTTCCTCCAGTGACAACAGTTCAAGCAATTGTGTCTCCCATCCCAGCTCCACCTTTTAAATTACATGTACAATTTTGGAGGCTTTTTCTAAAGAGGGATATTTCCAGCATTCTAGCTTGTAGCATCACAGAACAGCACATCTCAAGTCCTGACACAGTTTAAAAGTTGGCAAACTGCACTATGGGATCTGAAATCCATGAGCCAGCTTCTTTAATAAAGAAAATGCCCATGGAAGCACATTCTGTGACAAGTCCACCTTCCTAAGGCATTCCCAGCTTGTATGAATTACTCCACCTTTAATTCCTTTTAAAACTACTATATCTTCTTTCTTATACATTTCTGGGCTTGGGGCCTTCAAGGCGCAACTAGTTTTGTTGATAAGTTAGGGAAGTAGATAAAATACCATGATGTTTTAGCATTTTCTTTTAACAGTCTCCAAGCATTTATGGAAAAATTTCTTCTCTTGATACTCTTTAATCCTGTTTGTTTTTCCTTACAAGTCTCTAACTAAATAAAAAATGTTTAGCTCAGTCACGCACTCATCCAACAACCTTTTTCTAAATTATGACAGAGTAATTCTATTTCAGTTGCATCTCTTTCAAGAACCTTATCTTCAGCTACTTTACACTGGGCTCCTAGGTAGCCATTTGCACATTTTTGACGCTTGCTTGTGGCAAAGTCAACCTATATATTTAGAGAGACCACTCATCCACCATTTCTGGGTGCCTGGCAAACGGGCCATAGCAACAAAATACCTCAGCCTAGACAAAATTTATATCTGTGGACTTAAGTAAGGAAGCCCTGAAAAAAGGATTGCCGTATTTACACACTTTTGATGGCCTACACCGGAATGTGCCTACATATACAAGAATGCCTGATTGTGCACATAAATCAGATATCTATACACCCATACAACCAGCAAGACTCGTGTGTCCAATTGGTAGATACACAGAGGCTACTTGCTTATATAAGTTAAGAGCATGCAAGGTGAAAATGAAAATTAAAGGGCCTGTCCCAGAAAATGTGGGTTGTACTGATTATCCTACACAATTTCATTAGATAGAGCAAGGCATTTTCCATTTTATCTTTAAGAACATCACTTCTGACAGGAACCATTTGTTTTCTTTTGGTCTGGGATAACGGACCCATGTTGGGATTAAAACTGAAAAATCAAGGGACGCACTTTTCTTTTTTCTTTTTTAAACATTTTAACTAGAAGAGTTGCCAAGCTCGCAATGCAACAAAAAAGTAATTTGTGGTAAAACAGAGGAGGCACTGCTAAATTAAGTTTTGTGATGTAAAAACCCTTGGGAGACCAGGGGGATGAATCAAGGGACACCAAACTGTTTGTTTTTCACCATTGTACAGATTTTAACACAAAATTATGTCCCTCAAAGAGTTACTGAGAAGCTGATGATTTTGTGAAGTTGTCATTGCATCAAATAAAGAACATTTCTATGTTTCAATAGTACCCATAGTCTGATTTCAGTTATTTCCAACACGCGTGAAGAGCTTCCTTCAGAGATTTGTTTGTTTTGCTGGAAACAAGAAAATAACATAAAGTCAAACTTTTTAACTGAAAGGTGCAATTTCTTCTGTTTTCAATTACAAGACATCTTCCGGGGAGTTACTATCAAAGGAGATTATGAGCAACTTTTAAAGTCCAAGTGAAAGCAGAGTGGTTAAGTAACAACTTGGAAATCCAATAGGACAACTGGTGGCTATAATCTCCAAATACTTTCAGTGTTTGCAGGAATTTTTGTGAAAGCAGAATTGAAAAAAAAAAAAAAAACAACAACCACCCCATAATAAGTATTACCATATGTATGAAAAAACACGATAGATGCATTGTGTTTATGATTTCTGAAGCTCATATTTCCTCTAATTTATTTTTGGTGACTTAACGGGGAACAAGTACTTACTGATTATTTATCCTATATGAGATTTACTGAAGATGACTGTGCTGCAGCATAGTTTCTGCCAGCAACTGGCTCCATAATCATCAAAATCTATGCTAGGCTAAGTTACAGAAATTAGTGTTAATCCTTTCTTTGCAGAGCATTTCTTGCCTAGTTTTTCTTCAACATCTATACATGTTGCATGTATTTTTTCCTTCATATAGAATTGGATATTTTCTACATCCTTCTCAAGGATTTAAAAAATTTGCTGCCAGTTTGGCCTTTAAAGGGAGCTTTAACTTTTACACTGAAGACATATTTGCTGTGGACGACTTATGGGCCAAGATCGTTCTGTGCTACTCAAAGAGATTTCAACATTTTCAAAGTGCTACTAGCAGCTGTATCAGCCTTTCTGTTTCTTGGAACTCAATGAATGTGGACAGATTGGGAGATGCTTGGAAACTTGCTCAGTGAGTTTTGATTCAGAAAGCTAATATTTGCCAGGTTGGGAAAAAAAGAAGAGAAAAAAAAAAAAAAAAAGAATGGTGAAAGTTATATCACTTTTACTGCTTTGGCTGGATAATCCTAGAATTAATACTTTCAACCTGTAGTAATTATTTAGTGTTTGATCAAAACATATGCGTGGTGTTCTGTCTTAATGTAAATAGGAATTATACACACACACATGCATTAAAAAAAACCCCAAACCTACTACTACAGCATTAAAACTAAAAACAAAGTATCTGAATTGCAGTTGCCCTTTGCAATGTTGGCTCAACCCCACTGATAATATTTGCATTATGATACAGTCTGTAATTACATACATCATTTTCTCCCCTAATAGGATACCGCCCATATTCATTACACAGGACAGAGGTGTCACTGAGGATTGACTATTTGACATTTTCCTGTATCCTTGCTATTTGCTTGTGGCCCTGTGTTGCTTTCATTGCATACGGTTTAGATTCTCCTTTCAGTCTATTTATATTTTTTAAAAAAATCTTTGTACTTCATTACTAGATAGAGATTAAAAAATCGTCAAGGCTAGTCCACTATTGATGCAGGCATTTATTTATTCTAGCAGTAATATGTCTCTGTTTTGGTCTCATTACTTCTATTGGAGGGTATTGCATAATTTCACTGCTCTTCTAGTTTTCAGTCAAAATATAATTATGGACAGTTTATGTCCATTCCTTTTTGTGCATTGCTCTTTCACCCTAAAGAGGTTTTTCCCTCCTGGATGTAAAGCAAATAAAGTTATAGACAGCAAGAATAGCTCCTGTCAAAACAGCAAACAAGATTAATCCCAAAATTAGTCCAGAAAGCTTCACCTCTAATCTGCACTGTAATCCACCTTTCAACAATGCCTGTCATTATATCATCTGTTTATGATTCATTTACGTTACAATTTATCTTACAATTCTCCTATTAAACATGCCTTTTCCAATTTTTTAGTAGTTTTCATGACTGAAATTTATGAATGTCAGGCTGATGCACTATGCTAGACAAAGGATATATAGTATCTGTATGAATTTATCAGTGTGATTAATCTGGTTTGATCTACATCTTAAAGCCTGTGCTATAATAAAAGATGTTTTCTATGTATTTCAATGTGTTTAATTGTTCCTTCAATATTTTAATTTTTTTTTAATCCCTCAATACTACAGATGCTTGTAGATACACGGATCATTTTTCTCTCCCCATTTTAAATATAGGTATTATATTTGTTATTTTCCAGACATATCTGTCTGTCTGTTCTTGCTACCAGGCTTACATCTTCCTTTTCTAATTGTTTCACACTCCTGGGACAGAGGTTATTCAGCTTACCTAAGCTGATTACCTCCTTTGGTTTTGGAGAGTGGGGGAAGTCAAGGCAAAATTTTTAGGGTTTTTTTTTTTTTTATACCACATCCAAGCAACACCTGTGCTGCCATTGCAACATGAAAGTAGCTCCATTTGTTTCCTTTTTTATACAGCTGAAAAGCCTTTTCTTACCTGTTTTAATATACCAATTCTAGCTGAGTTAGACTTTAGCAACTCTTACTTTATCTTTACATATATCACCAATAAAGATTTTGGAGATAAGAGTCTCCTCATATCCCCACAACCTCACATGGATCACAACACTGGGGTACTTACAGACATTCTGGGTCCACCCAATATTAGAATGCCAAATATTAATTTAAACTTCGGATCATTTAGCCTACTAACGTTTGCCTTTCTCAAAAGAGCACTCTGCTATTTATTAATTTTTCAATTTAAATTAAGCAAAAGTCAACTGTCAATCATTTAATCCAAAGTTATTTTCTACATCGAACTCTTTTAATGCTCTCATTACTGTATGGCAAAAGACTGAGAAGTTTAGAGACAGAAGAGCTTTCTCTAGACACCAATGACATAGAGATTATCTGCATTTTTAAACTCAAGATACTATTCATTCCTAAGAGTACTTCATATCCTGTGCTTAATACAAGAGAAACAATGTTCTTACAGTTTAATTCCACCTACAGACAAGAGCGGAGTGTGAATAGTTGAGCAAATTTTCTTTGAGAGGAAGAGTTTTGAAAGTTACATATAGGTTCCTTGAAGGAGTATCACACATCTTTACACATAGGTGATAGCAGAGACTTAGTCTATGACAAGCATCTAAAGAATACAAGAAAACTGCGAAAGGCTAATATAAATTGCGTACAACACATACTCTTCCCTCAAAGTACAAAGAAAAAGAAGATTACTTATATAATCTTTATGTACAATCCAGGGGTCGTAATTTAAACAAGCATTTTGTTGTGATGAACTTCATGTAAACATACAGTGAGACATAAGTTCCCCCTCAGTGAGATTTCACCTCAATGAGGCGAAAGACAAAGAGCTGGAGGTCAGGCAAGTCGTAAAGGCCACAGGCAGCTGGGCAGCATCAAGGTGGCAAAATCCAGCTCAACCCACCACTACTCTACACGCATCCGCAAAATGTGCAAGACACTGTCGGTATTACAGCAAGCAGAATGCATGTGAAGTACGTGTGCTTTCTCGATGGAAAATTTATAGATTTTGCTGCCAGGTAATTTAAGTTTTTTACATGTTGTTGATAGCATTGCTTAAAAATGTTTGTAAAAGCAGTTGACATACAGTACCTACTCTGTGCGTTTCTCCCCTCCTGAGTGATGTTTATTTACTTGAGGGAAAGTTAAGTCAATTAAAGGAAACCATTTTCTTTTCCAGTGGAACTGATGGTATTCCTAATACATTCCAGGAGTAAACACCACTGCTCAAACCATCTGCGAGAAAGCTCTGTTCCTGCTGCCTGTTAGTTTCCATTTTACAGCTAGTGTTTCTATTATTCCATAGCTGTCATGGTCAGGCATGGTCCTGTAGAGGGAAGCAGCTCCTCAGGTATCTAGAAACAGTCTCCAGAAGGGTTTGGAACAGGACCCCATTCTTAAATTTAATTTTTCACTCAGATTTTATCTGGTGCTGAATAAGATGTCTGTTGTGATTTTTGCATTCTAAATCTCGTATTATTTGATATACTGCTGTGACTTGACTGTCTCCCTTTTCAGGATATAGACACAGGCAGAACAATCTCTTATAAAAGACTATAGTTTGACTCTCTGGCGGGTTTTTCCTACCTTAAAATTCTGTGTATCATTCAGATTCAGTGATTAATGTCATAAAATAAATGTGTGGAGTATTAACTAGCTCAACAGACGATAACTTGACGGGACAAGTGGAATACTGTTTTCCCTCTCCAGGAGGGAATATTACTTCCTCTACTCTGAGAGCTGGTGTAAGAAAACAAGTATATCTCAATGTGTATGCGTGGGGAGGCAGGGTAGATTTGCTGTCAGAGGACTGTATAATGCCAGAGTACACGGAAAATAATACTATTCACATGCTAGAGCATAACTTGGGCCCATAGTCATTGGCAGCGTAAAGATAAACAAGAAGTCATACATGAAAAAGTATGAGAAACTCCAGCGGACCGATTGTCTTCTGGCCCAGGACCTAGCAAATGAGTTTGGGTCCATCTATATGATCCTTGCTATGTTCAGTAGTCCCTGTACAGGACAACAGGAGGGATCTAGAATCTCCTTGAGGACTAACATACACAATTTCCACGTATGCTTCAGTTCACAATGAGCATTTTATGCAAGGAAGTAAATAGATCACTAAGCATATGATAAGCATTTGCAGAATTGACTACTGTGTGTGCTGCCCTGTTACATCTTATCATTATTATAAACCATATTCCATGGATGGTTAAAAAGAGTTAATGATTGCTCCCATTTCAGACTTCTAACTCAAATTTAGTTATAGCTCAGAAAATTGAGTGTTTGCACCTGTGAACTTCAGACCACTGTGTATCTTGGAGACAGAGCAAGAGCTCAAGCCACAGCTACTGCATCTTGTTCATATACCAGTGTTTCCGACAGCTGGGTTAAGAATAACTGAAGCTAATAATAATAAATAAATAAAAACAATAGGAAAAAAACCCCAAACCAAACAAGCCCTAAGACATCCCAATAAACCTTGTACTACAAAGAGAAGAAGAATGACTGATTAGTCATTCATCTTCAGAATGAAAACTGAAGAGTTGGTTACTAAAGACTGAGTACAAAAAGATTCTCTTCAGTTCATTTCATTTGCGCTTCCGTTAAACTCCCAAGGCAATTTTTCCCAGTGAGGCCTAGGAAGCAAAAACCTCAATGATGAGCTCAATGCTGACTCTAAGAGCAAAAGAAACTACTTAGCTTCACACGCACACACATACATATTTTCATATGTACATATTTTATGTCATTCTTTTTCTCCACCACCTTTGCTTTACCTGACATTTAATTAACAGCCTGTCTCTGATGTCAAAACAAACATAAAATATAGCTGCGTGTAGCAAACCCTAATGAAGATGAAATTTCGGACATAACATAAGACAAGCTTTACATTTTCATTGTGAAAATACTCCAGTTTATAAAATATTCCCAGATGTGCTTTTGACTCTCTAAATCTCTGTCCATCTTGAAAAACTACAGCTTAAATTAAAAACTGCAATAGTCATCTTCTGTGAAGGAAGTTTCCTTCTTCGAATTTTAGACAATATTTACCACTGGCCCGATTCCACTGGCTTTGGTGAAGCCCAGGGTGAGATGGAGCACACCATCTTGAAAGCATTAAAGCTGTGGGAAATAAATTCAGACAGAATTAATTTTTCTTTTAATTTACTCTAAGGAGCAATGATCTTAATTTTGGACATCTTGAATCTACCCCAGGAAACTTCAGAGATAAGAAATTTGAAACAATAAAAAAGTCAACATTTATTTATGGTCAGATTCCAAAACCCGATATTGAATCTACTTCCTCCCTCCCAGTTCAGTAGGACTGTTTGTCAAATAAAGTGTTACTTAGCACAAATACTTCAGAAGCTAGTCTGTGTCATTTTACCATTTAAAAAAAATGTAAAAAGATCTGTGCAAATACTGCTAGTTACTTGCATATAACTGGTTGCAAGCACTAGGTGAAAAGCAAACCTGACCCCTCTACCCCTAATAAAACCATGGAAATGGACTTCCAAACTTTCCTCAAGACTCCAGAATAAATCCCTTCTTTTTCAGAAATGTGACAAAAGCTTTTATATAGATTCCTTGTATTTGTTGCCATAATGCTATAGCAAATTTGAAGGTCTGCAGGGTTCTGTGCAAAGATCCCTTATACGTAATAATGTATAATAATAAATAATAAAAGCACCTGTGTGGGTACTCCGTGTGAAATGCCTTCTAATGGAAAACACTTGTGGTAAGCATACTGTGCATCCCAAAGGAGGAATAATTAAAACCAGTTACTTACCAAAAGTAAACAGAAAATTTTAGGGCAGAGCGCCCTGAAGACAGTGTGCAGCCTTTGTTTTCATTTAATGACATGCATACAAAGCGGTGATCTTGTGTCTCCTTTAACATGCCAAGACCACCATCCTAACCCTAAGACAGTCCTGAGCCCAGAGAAGGTACAAAAAGACCACCACACTAACTGCTTTTGCTTCCTCTATATGAACTAAGTGAAGTTCAAAAATTTTGCTAAGACAAAGATAGTAATACCTCTGCATTTCTGTTTAAATTTTTGTGCTGAAATGTCAAGCAGCAAATATACTGAGATTTATTAATGCGTTCTCCCCTTCACTTGCCCTTCGGATGGAAAAGTCAAAAACTCCATGGGGACAAGATAGTGCCATCAGCAAACACAGTCTGAGCTCTCGACTTATGCTTCAGGATACCCAGTCAATCCAGCAGTGCAATTGTCTGAGCATTCCCAAGGGAGCCTAATAATTTGACTTGTGCCCTATACTCTTCTTGTGAAAATAACTCATGCAAAGCTCTGTTTTTCATCAAACCTAACAGGAAATTTTCCAAGTCTTCAAAGAGATCTTGGTTCTGATGGGAACCCTTGTTGAGAACAAGGGTTTAAGAACAAGGCATGTGATATTAAGCTGTGTGTCCTAGCCAGGCTTTGTATGTGCTTGCTCTTTTACCTAGTGTTTTATAATTGGAAATGGAAATCTGCTTTTCCCCATTGCTGTACGCCATGGTATGGCAACTGCATACCATTAAGAACAGCTGAACTAAAGGGACCTTTTGGTCCCAGCTCATACATACAGACTTCATCTAAGCTGGAAAACCAGGGACAAATACACTTGTCATATTATCCTGAGCTGTTGCTGCTCTTCTTGGTCAGAGTAAAGCATACATTTGCTTCAGCCTTGTCTTCACAAATTGTCCACTTTGCCTTTCATGCAAATTGTGGAAGAGTGATTCCCAATATGCTGATAATTTCATAATTTCATGGGATTTTTAAGCGTCTGTAAATCACATATACTATCTCTGAACAATGATAAAGAGCTTAGAGAAATTAAAATACAAATCTACTGGGCATTTTCAATATTGAACATTTGGCTTTGTGTAATTGATAACTTGGGGAATTCTAGAAATTAATGAAGGAAATATCATTTGCAGTTAGAAAAGATTTAATGTTCACGATCCAAGATTGCCTAAGGATATAGTTTAGTTTTGGGTCAGATTCGTAGGCGCTAGATCTGAATGCTATTGTCACAGAGACAGTGACCTAAAATAGGATAATTCTGATAAGATCAGGCCTCACAGACAGAATTTGATGATCTTGAACTGAATAAACTAGTTGTAAATCCAGCTTTTTTCATAGGGTTTTGAGCACACACAGATGGGATTTAAGATTCTCAGGCTTTTGAATTTAAAAAAATGTTATAAACAGACTCAACTCTTAGCTACACTGTATTTAAAAAAAAAAAAAAAGTTTGATTTCAGATTCTGGTTTTGATCCATCAACCAACTGATGTTAATCAAACTTAGTAGAATAGTTCTTTTTCCAAGATCAGCTTTTCAACCCGCTCTGTCCCTTTTGAAAACATACTGGAATATTGCAGGAGAAAGATATTTACTGAAAACATACTGGAATATTGCAGGAGAAAAAAAATCGATCCAAATTGACTCTTGACAGCAATATTTTATGCCAGCTATACAGAACAGAAATACTAACTTTGTGCTGAAAAACCTACTGTTCAAAACTATTCTGAATCGAACTGGGAAAAGAAACCAGTAGGGAATTTTCTAACAATTGCTTTTCTACAAATTCAAAGATTAATGTCAGGCTTCAAATTATTTTTTCACTCATTTCTCTTTGAATTAATACCAAAGGCACTTGAGAACATCTCCTACAGCTACTTCTATAATCTTCACATAATTGAACTTCTCAAAGGAACAGTGAAAACTGCCCACAAACCAGAGATGATTGTAAGAGTTGATTTAGAGAGGCCTACCTTCTCCCTCTCTTTGTCCCTCAAAGCACTGTGTATAACTTTTGCAGTAGAAATACAGTCCTTAATAGGGGGGCAACCGTAGCCCAATCAAATTTAAGTTGTTTAAAAAGCTATTTTTTCAATCAGGTTCCTAAGTGCCTAAACTCCCAACGTAGAGTGCCTAACCCCTCAAATCATTGTTACTCTTCATGCTCATCACCTGCCAGATGGCTGGTTTTTTGCTGAGAATGCTGAAGAAACACAAATAACAAAATGTACCTTGAGGTGTAGAGCTGGTTACTTTGCCTCATTCCAAGGCAAGATATCATCACGTGCTGAAATATGGTAGCCACCATTTCTATCAAAAATGATTCAGTAGCTGAACTACAGAAGACATACTCCAGAGAAGGAGAGACAGGTAATCCAGAGCTTCTCAGAAGGATTTATTAGCAAAAATTCAGTGTCTCACTAGTGTGCCTAGCTGCCTATTGTTTGGAGTTATGGCTTATGGGCCAAATGAAGGCAATTATTGGGAATATTCCTGTCTTGTATTTTTAGGATATTTTCAAATTTGGGTGTCTCAAATTTTAAGTAATTTCTATGACAGCTACACCAGCTGTCTTTTTAGTCATGAAATTGCAAGAAGAAAAATTTTAGTCAAACTACTTGTTTGGAAGAGAGATGAAATACTGATGACATCACTCGTGCAGCTACTTCCTCCCCTTTCGCTTCTGGGCAAAAAGAAAGATCTACATCTTCAAGAACAGAACAGATGCCTAGAACAACATATTTAATTACTTCTAGAACACACAGATTAAATTAAAGTTATGTTCATTATTGAACCTTCGTGGCTGAAGTTCATTCTTTTAAAAATTCTGATCTTTCAACTATGGATTAATTTTAACTTCAAACAAAATCATCCCATTTATAATTGCAGAGAAAGGATTTAAACTAGGTCTTTATTAAAATGACAAAATGGTCAATGAGACAAAATTTGTGGGAAGACATAGTATCTTTTACTGCATCAGCTAATAGGTCAAAAAAAAAGTTGAGGCTAGCAAATCATTCTTCAGATCTTCTAATTGTATCAGTAGGTCAGGTAAAAAGCATAACCTTCTCTTGAAATTTTGTGGATCTTCTACGTGTGTCAGATACAACTCAGCTAACACAGCATGGTAAATAATTGCCAGAGAAATTACTGGCTAGTGATTGTAATTGCTGTCTGTGTAAGGGTCAGTCAACACATGCAACTTGAATCAATTTACAGACTCCCATGATCCATATTGCAACTGAAAATTTGTGAGTTTTCAGATATAATTTAACTACTATGAATATTAAGAGGAAAAAAAGTCATTTTTTTCAATGGTGACAATAAGAGATTAATGTATCATATGAATATCTATCATTTGGCTGGTGGTAGGAGATAAAATCTATTTTATTTATTCCCATGGAATAAATGATTGCATTGTCTGGCTATGTCTTTAGAAGAAGGACCGCGTGCATTTTCCTTTTGGTTAGAAGGAAAAATAGTAGAAGTTATTTTCCAATGTGAAATTCATGGTGTTTCTTAGGACTTGTCTGTGGCCTTATTTACCCCAAGATCATATACAGATTTGACCTTGGGCTACAGAGAAGAAACACCTAAACCGGACTTTCTTATTTATTCCTGGATCTTTATTTTGTTTGTTTGGGAAATCATCAATTAAAACAAGGATTGTATTTGCTTGTAAACAAGTAAAAGGCAGTTTCCTTCAGAGGAAAAAAATGGGTTGGCATACACATTACCCTTTCAGGTATCCTCTGTGGAGGTATAACTATTAGAGCAGTGATCCAGTTTGGGTAATTGGCACTACTGAGAAACTCAAAAGTAGAAGATCAAATGTTTCAGTAAAATGCTCTGGATAAGAAGAACAGGAATAAAGCACCATGTCCTAAACCATGGCTCTCTGCAGTATGTCTTCCCTGGCTTCTTCTAGAAGACTTCTCAGTCATCTTGCTTCTAGCAAATTATTTCTCAACAATCACGTGGGATGAAAATAAATTGCTTTTCCATTGGTGAGGTCTACCAGGTTTGACTGTGAAGACATCACAGTGTATCAGCTCTAGAGTCAGGCCAAGACATCCAACACAGAGCCCAATATCTTGTCTCTCAGGATGACCAACAGTGGATACTTAAGGAAAATACTGAAGAATCAAAGCAAATGTACAGCGTTCCTTATCGATGGTATCCCGTAGATTAGGGACTCCACTGAATGAACTGGTGAACCATTGTGTTTAATAGTTCATGACTCCTTTGTAAGTGTGCCTAATCCTTTTTTGATCCCATTTATGCCTTTGGTCTCTAAAACATCCTGATGTGAAGTTAATTTCATCAAACTTAAATTCAGCAAACTTACTTCTGTTTAGTGACAGTAAAATTTGGAGGTACCCAGTGCTATCAAAAGCACTCTATTCCAGCAATTTAGTGGATATCCCTATATTCAACCCAATCTCCTCATCAGAAAAACGGACAATACACCAAAAACATTCACACTTGAAAAAGTAAGTGTAAGAACACGGGAAACTGGAATCTCTAAAAGAACAGTATGCTTCCCTTTTGTCCTGTGGCTTGATCATCCTCCACACTGGTATATACCTGGCAGTATTAAGATGAAAACTACAAACTGCACAGCTGATCTCATGTCACTCTGAACATGGGGGCTTAGCCAATTTAGCTGTTGCCTGAAGTACTATTCAGTGCATCAGTTCAAATTTTACCCAAGATGAAAACCTCATCACTTTTGCTGCTATTCCCCATTCAGTTGCGATTCTTTGTGATCATTTAACTTCATAGTTTAGGGCAAAGGTTACAATTAATGCAAAAGCAAATCCATCCCCTGATGCCAAGGAAAGAGTAAATTTATGCATGAGTGGACTGGGACAAATGAGACTAAGCTTATTCGGTAAAAATCCATAACAGATTTAACAACAGAGTTCAGGTGACACCAGGAGTGTTCAATATTACTTTGCACATTCTTGAGTGTTTTACTGGATCAAGGAACATTGCTCAACAGCTTGTTGAATTAATTTTTAAGTAGTGCTATTGGGAGAACTCAAGTAGATGTCTCAATGCTTTGCTAACCAGATTATAAGATGTAGCACGTCTAAGTGGTTTGTTGTATCAAAAATAAAAATTAGATTTTTGTTTTGTTTTCCGTATCGTACCTTCTCTCTAAGATTAGTTTTTAGCAGTTGCCTGCTTTCTAAGTACATCAAGGACTTGAATAGTTTGTGGAAGTATATCCAGAAATAAAAAGTTTGCCACTGACTGCTCCTTCTTATTTTGACTCAGCATCTATGTATTTGTGTAATGCAAAATCTGATCTTTTTTTGCTCACTTTCTTTGGACAGCTTTGGGTTATAATAACCTCATCACATTGGGAGCAAAATGATCTGGAAGACGGCAACAGAACTGGTTGCCATCTTTCGCTATATATTGCATTTGCCTTTTCTGCTAACTTGCTAAATTATATGTTCAATGATATTTATATCATATAAAAATGTACAGTTTATTATTTATCACACAGATTTAATTTGGATCTGGTTCTAGAAATGTCATAAACTGATAGAAAAATCTTCTGTTTTGAGACTGCTTATCAGTTCAGTTAAACCTTTTGGCGTTCTCAGATTGCAACAGTAAATTGGGAGAAAGCATTTAAGATTGCTATCTGCATTTAAATAAACTTTGATGCATGGAGACTAGAACCAGAGAATTCCACCCCCCCATCGAATTGTCAATTCCTGTGGAAAAACAGGATATGGGATAGACAGCATCAAAATTTTAGCAAATAACACTTATAAACAGTTAACACATATAACGGTTAACTTATAAACAGTTAACAGTTAAGTTAGCTTGCTTTGTTTTACTCATCACTCTCCTGGAAAATCCTATGCTTTGAAATCCAGCTAGCAAGTTTAAGAATAATCAAGTTTCAGCACGCTGTGACAGTATGGCTGGTGGCTATTGGCACTGCCAATGTGCAGGTGGGGAACTGAGCAGAAGACAGAAAAACCATTCCTATCTGGATGCCCTTTCCCTCTTCCTTTTCAGGATAATGAAGCTGTTGCTTTGATCTTGACGGAATTTTCCTTTGAAAATTTTAGAGTGTTTTCAAGAAATGGAGGGGTTGGCTTTCTTTATATCTGAACTCAATTGCCTGATCCTGTTTTATTGGCTGTAAAACACTAATTGTCTAATAAAAAATATTCTCTTTTCCTTTTATATGTTTGAATAAAGGTTTCTCAGCACAGCACGCCATGGTGTTTTTGGTCCCTTATCTAGGTTCTCCTTTCTCCATAAAATCCTTAGCATTTCAACTTGTTGATTCAAGACTGTTTTCTTCATTATTTTCCCTTTTTTGCCTACTTTACCTATCAGGAGGCAAGAGTGGATCTGTCAGATGGTCTTTGTCACACAGAAGACAGGGATGATGTTCCTTTTGCTTTCTATTTCACAGTCTCTAATATTTATTGTTTATTGAGAAAATACACTGTCAGGTCCCATCGTTAAATAACACAAACAGATCTATTCCCCAGAAAAAGACTGTAGTTGCTGAAATCCAGTATCTTTGACTACTTTGGATCAAAGGCAATCAGTTTGTATTGTATATATTGGCTCCGAAATAAAGACTTTCAAAACCTGTTAAAATAACAAGCAAAAAGCCCGACACAAATGAACAGAAAACACCCGAGCAAACAAATGTGATAACATTCAACTTTTTGGGAGAAGCAGTTTCTGAATCCAGTACTCTGGTGTTACAGGGAATTTGAGTAACCATGTTAATATGTATGCTCTTTGGCAGTACTGCTACCCATGAATATGACAACTGTCAGAGCCTGGAAAGTCACTCACTCACTACTGTCACAAATCTGCCTAAAAACAAAGCCACCATATGTTTATACAAAGAAATGAGTTACTCTCTTGGCTCAAGTGCCTAAAGATGAAATATAGAGCATTCATCAAAAAATTATAACATAATGCTTGGCTCTCTCCCTTCTTCCTCTATTAAATTAACTTTTTTTTTTAAAGATTAATATTTTCATCCATTTTGCAGCACGTCATAAAATATGGAGTAGTGTGTACTTCTAGGGAAACAAAGATCATGGGTCATGGCATACAACAATTATTCAAAAGACAACAAGAAAATCCAGATAGCGCATGATTTGGAGTGCTCTGTAGCATCTGGAATTCACTTCTGCAAATACAATGCCCGAGCTCCCTTTTACATAGAATTTAGGTGCCCTATTGACTTTTTATTTAAACAAATATTTAAGCTGCTTGAACTCAGCAACTCCAAGCTTACCAAAAGGAAGCACAAAAATAATACAGTTGGAGAAAAACCTCATCTGTATATGAAAAAATATTTTCTATTACTTTCTTTGCTTTAATGATCATAAACATGTATGTATGTTCAGAACAGGCTTGCATTGCTTTGTTGCAGCTACTTGTTTCCATCAATCCACAGGAACTAACACAATAATAATACTCTGTCCAAAATGATTTATGATCTCACTCCGCTTATGCAAATGCCTAACTTTCAAATGTGAATCAAACTACTGTGGTAATGTGTCAAACAACTTGCGAAGTATTTAAACAGCTGACTACACCTGTTTCCACTTTATGAATTCTTTCAAGTTTGGGCTGCTTTGCTTCAAAGCAATATGTTTAGTTTAGAGCATTACTATACAATATGAAAATTAAAATTGCCTTCTCATAACAACGTGATGAAGTCCAAGAGCGCACAGATCTATTAAAATGCTGAGGCTCAACTGTCTCAGACTAACTGGGTGGTTCTCGTCGGAGTAAGTGAAAGCTGCGCAGCTTGCACAGAGCGCACAGCTTCCAGAAGCACCCTCCTGCACATGTGCAAAATAAGATGTACCTGTGGGCCTGATTTGGCAGGCAGCTGGCAGTTAGCTTGAAATCTTACAGCATTAAAATGGAAGCTGAATTGCATTACTTTGATAATTGAGGCTAATGCCCAACATAGGTAGCAATAATTTATTATTACTGTATACGTGAGAGGGAAGGAGGCGGAAGCGGACGGCAGGCTATACAAATCACTACCGTGGCCTTGGCTGCTCCGCATCTCTCCTCTCAGTAAATCGGTGTGGGCCTCCGAGAGCACGCAGTCACAACTGTCTGGGTAACCGCTCGCGTGACAGCCCCTGGAGTGCTTCTCTCTGGTGCGGAGAAGGGGCATAACCCACACGGAAAGCGCCATTCAGGTAAGTGCCTGCTGCCTTAGCCTACACTAGAAGTCACCCATGTAAAGGCTAGAGCTTGAAAAATAAGCATGCAAATGTCCACAACTGTATAGATTCAGAAGAGGAAACTCAACATAAATTGCATTGCACACCTAACCTTAGGCTCAGATTTAATGGTGAGAAATAAATAGGAGGGATTTAGCACTGACTGAGACATACTCTTTACACATGCTGCTGCTGCATTCAGCTCTGCGAGGTCCTGTGTACCTCCCCATTTTGCATGCATGTAGGGACAGATTTTCAAACCTGACTGTTCAGTCATGCTAAATCCTGAAGATGTAAGCAGAGCAGACTGGACAAAAAAATATAAGAGGTAAAATGCCTGCTTAATTAGACAAACCATGGCAACTGCTATGTCACCCATCGCCTTGGGTAACAATGCTGCGATGTCCAATGTCAGTTATTTGAAAGCTACCTTTTCTGCAGTGCAAATATAAAAATAAGGCTTTTTGAAAATAGTATGTTTTCAGCTTTCATGCTCAGGGACATTGCCCAAATGCGGTCCAAAAGACTCGAATAGTCGAAGGCAAGAAAATAAGGATCAACATTTTCCAGGACATAAAATAATCTAGTGTTTAAATCTCATTTATGATTTTGAAATACTTCACCAGCCAATGCTGGAGTCAGTTGGGTCACTTATGGAAGCTACATCAGTTATTTTCCAGTTAGGCTGGGCTAAATGAATATATTTCTCTTGCAGGATAATCAGAAATCCGTAACTGAATTCTATACTCTACATAAGCCTTTTTAATTAGACAATACCTTCCTCGAGGCAGGTTAGGCACAGCAAGATCCTTGAAGAGAGTGGAGAACACCACAAGAAAATCAGATGTGAGAGGAAAAATAAAAATATACTATATAATATACAAAATGGATAAAGACTCCGATTTTATTCATATTCAATAATTTCAAGTTTTCCAGGATCATTATATTGTTGCTTCCTGTTTGGTAACAACTGGGTTATTGTTGGGCTAAAACTGGTTCCCTGCCTTTGGTGGAAAACCTTACTATATTACACTATACTAGCTAGTAAGGAGAAAAAAAAAGTAAGATAAAACTCTGTTGGGCCACTCTACTTCCCACCAAAGTTTAAAATTATTAATTTCATTTTTTTCCCTGTTGGGCTTGGTCTACAAAGTTATTGAGTATTTAGTCATTAAACTTCAGTATCTTCTCACTTGTGGGAATCTGGAGACATTATCCATTTTTCTTTCAGCTGCCACTTGGGTTCAAACTCATTCACTGAAGAGCCACTAGACAGTTCAAGCCTCCTGTACTTACCCCAAGCAGTTTACAACATTGAACACAACAGCTACAACACAGGCCAAAGCATCAGATCTCCCGCAGAACAGACAAGGCAGGAAACGTAGCTCTGAATAACCAGTCTCCTCGGTCTGGTTAGCAAACCCTCCTGAGCAGCTGAGCCCAGACTTTATATAAGAAAGGGGAGTGACAAATCCAAACATCTGACTCAACTAGCTTTAGCGGGCCAAATGTATATATTGCTTCCAAACTTATTTCTCGAAGGCTGCCTCTGGGGGTCAAGTAGTTCCAAGAGAAACATTCAAACTAAGGCAAAGGATTTCCACATAAACACAGTCGTTGCAAACATGCACTTATTTTCCATAATAATTTGGAATTTTATCTCATGGCCTATTTGTGAGCCCCATGACTCTGAATGACCTCATTCCTCTCTCACTCGCTCTTGGGTGAAATGCTCCCTCGTTACAGAGGGTCTCCAACTTCCATTGATTTTTAAGAGCCTAAAGGACTGAAAATGATCCCTCTGTAATCCCACCCCTTCTGAATACAAGGCATACCATTTTATACAGCAGTTTCTGCTCGCAGTCCATAAACTTGTGATTGAATTAGAAGTTGTTCTCCTTCCCCTGTTCTCCCACGGGACACCCAGACTTGGTCTAGATACTCCAAACAGTATACATTTCACCACTGCTTATTCATTACAAGGATGAATTTTTTACTGCTGTAAGGGGACTCCTTTCAAAGTGTGTCCTTTGTTTCCAGCCCTGCTTCAGACAACTGAGGTAAGCACCGGTGAGGACACAGCACTGACTGTGTGACTGTAATCCAGGAGTGGGCTTTCTAGGTGTTACGGTCATATAAGTAGATAGCGCTTCTACAAGTCCTGTATGTGAAGAAAAACTTCATATCTCTGCTACCATAATGAAGCAAGTATAGCAGAACTGGTCCTTATTTAACTGATGTAACAGAGAAAATTATGATCTATAACCTATCTTTTCCCACGTCTGATTTAACAACTATTATAACCATATGTATGAGGTACATAAAACTTAGTGAAATAAATAGTGGGAATTCTTACTGTATCGTAATTTAGTCACAAAGCTCGCAGAGTTGAAAAAGGAAAAAAAAGGCCATGGGTTTGATGTAGCATTAGGCTGACAAACATACCCTAGCCAGTCCCCAAGTCCTCTATTAACATACATTTTCTAAGGAGGAAAAGTTAATGTTCCCCTAAAGCTGGAATTTAAATGGCTTTAGCTTTTAACACAAGACCCTTTACATTGTAAACTAGGTGGATTTTTTTCATTGCATTACATGTCTGCCTATCATCCTTCCTTTCTTCTTCACAGTGAGACCTGAGCAGCTGTTATTAGTGGAAGGAATAGTGTACTTCAATATAAAATTAATTGCTTCTACCTACATTGTTCTCCCCAAGTTTATAGCTCATTTGCTGCTGAGTCCTGCACCACCTGCTCCCTTTTGTACCTAATTTCCCCTCCTGCACGGCCCAGAAGGCAGAACACAAAAGGGAATCAGAGCCTGGGACTTTGCTTGAGCGCCATTAAGCAGGTTCTAACAGATCTAGGAGGGTATGGAAACGTGTTACTGCAGAGGTCTTCTCAAAGATAACAGGAAATATCTGTCATAAAGTGAATGTACTTCAGTGCCTAGCTTTGCTCTAAATCAAACTAACAATCCTTTCTCATAAATCACCATACTACAGACAGCTGGAAGAAATGCAGAGTGGTAAATGAATTTCTTGTTAAATAAAAAAAGCAAAGCGCTTTGAAAATTCCCTCTATCTTTCCAATGCCTAAATGCGTGGGTTCATATTTTAGGTATAAATTATCCACACACAACAAACACACCCACTTGATATTTCCTTTCAGAATTCAAAAAATTGGTTGTCCGTTCTTTAAAATTAACCTCCTCTGTACTTCTGTGGAAGTCAAAACCAATTAGAACCAAGTGGGAGCATTTTAATACTTTGAGTAAGATAGGAACCTCCCTTTATATGTAGGAGTCAATGTTGTGTTCAGAGAAGTATATCCACCTGCAGTCAATGCTTCATTTGCTCTGTTGCATCCTCATTTCAATATAGAGAACTGACTGAACACAGAAGCAAGTTATTCACCAATCGCAATCACAATTAAGCTCGCTATTTGTGAAGTATTAAACATCCCATGTAACCAGCAATTTAATACCACACTGAAAACGATTAAAGTTAAGCTTCAAAAGTAAAATATACCCTGGTATTTTCAAATAATAATATCCTATTTATTTACCATTTTATGAAGACTTCACCATTTGCATTATGTAGCTCTTGTTAAACAGGAAGAACACGAAACTCAGTGACACCTAATTTATTCTCAATATATGCAGTATAAGAATACTATATTTGACTCAAGTAGCTGTCAAACTATCGCACCTGGCAGCATGCAGCATCCCTCTTATTTGACATATCCAGACAAATAAACTATTTAAAGGACAAAGAAAAATTAACATTTAAAATGAAAGAATAGAAAGTGTGAAGTAAAAATAATTTTAACTAAAATATGAGCTTGCATACAAGTTCACGGCATTTCCTCTTGAATTTGATTTTTTGGTGTTTTGTTTGGTTTTATCCTTGTTTTTTTTCTGGTTTAAGAGTACTTATTTGAAATATCAACACAAAAGATGCCTGGAGTGTAGGACTCCACATGCATCTAACACCTGATCAAATGTCAATTAAATCCTTGGCAATGGTCAAATCTATTTCCACTTGTTTCTAACAAAGGCACAACTACAGTCTTTGCAATTCAATATTTTTAGATGTTACTGGGAAGTATTCCAACATCCTACTGTGTGAAACAATACCTGCAAAGCCTTAAGAAAGAGGGGAAAACCATCCTCCAAGTAGGGCTAAGCAGGTGTGTTGCTCTTGCAGAAGAATATTTCTTGTCCTAACTCCAAGATATTGGTCAGCTGCATGCCACTAACTCTCTTGAGAGGGTGGGGTAATACTTAATAGGAAAGACACCAGGGGTGATAATGGCAGCATTACTTTCAGTTTCAGATCCAAAATTTCAATTGCTGGGGAGGATCGCTAAGCATAGCGGAAAGTGGAAGTTCAATGGACTTATTGGAGTGAGTCCAGCGAAGGGCTGTGAAGATAATTACAGGACTGGAGCATCTGACATACAAGGAGAGGTTGAGACAGCTGAGACCATTAAGCTCTGAGAAGACTCAGGGGGATCTTATCAGTGTGTATAAATGTCTGAGAGGAGGGTGCAAATAAAAGGAGCCAGGCCCTTTTCAATGGTGCCCAGTGAAACTTCAAGAGACAATGGGCACAAGTTGAAATACAAGAAATCATTTAAGTATAAGAAAAACCTGCAGGGTTTTGGGGGGTTGTTTTGGTTTTGTTTATTGTTGTTGTTGTTTGGGGATTTTTGTTTGGGTTTTTTTGTTTGTTTTGTTGTTGTTGGGGTTTTTTTGAGAGTGACTAGACCCTGTCACGGATTGTCCAGAAAGGCTGTGAAATCTCCATCCTTGGAAATACTTAAAACCTGACTAAGCATGGCCCTGAGCAACCTGCTCCAGCTGACCCTGCTTTGAGTAGAGGGTTGAGCTCGAGCATCTCCAGAGGTCCTTTCCTGCCTCCACAATTTTGTGATTCTGTGAACTACCCTCTAACACAAATGTGTTTGAAATTTTCTCCCATTACTAATCCTGCTGTATCTGTTCCACATATAAATGAAAACTTCATGCACTGAATCAACCAACCTGGCATCTTTTCTCAGTGCTGCACTCAAAACCAACCCTAACAAACACCCATTTATGGAGGTATATTTATGTCACCCCAGAATTTAAGAGGAATGCGTGGGAGGGTAAAGCTAAGAAACTTCCTTTTATGGTAAGTAATACCATGAAGTAGTAAGAAAACCTAGCAAAAAGGGAAAGCGTGCAAAGGAGTGATTGTTGTAGAAAAGGTCTGTCTAAAACACTCAAAAGAACCTTTTTTAATAGGAAGAAATGAAGGCACAATCATTACAGGTACCTATTTTTTGACCTGCTTCAATAGGAAAATGCTCTCACACCAGCTTCTACAGCAGGGGGCTTTGTCCTCTTTAAATCAGTCCCACTCCACTGCAGTTATCCCTTCTATTTAAACAGAGGCCTGGGTCAGCTCCCACTGTACATTAATGACAATACCAAGTTAGATGCCTTGACTTACATGGTCCACTGAAAAACAAACAAACAAAAAAAACCTTACTGAAAAATGCACAACAGTACTTCCATAAATGGTTTCACTTATGTTTTAAAAAGTAGTGGCTTTGCATATCTCCATGCTTTTTCTTCTCCTTTTCTTTCTTCCTCTAAACTCTTTCTCCTTTTCCCTATCCTCTCTTCCAGCCAATTTTTGTTTATACTCTTGTATTAAAAAAAAATTAAGGGGAAAAGTAAAGATTACTTGGGGAGAAAAAAACTAGAGAAAAGAATAAACCGTATAAAAACCAGGAAAAAACTCTCTTGACAATCTAAACAATTTTAAAATTGAAATTCTGTTAGATTTCAAAATTACTGCTTCCACTCTGGAAGTAAACACATTGCAACACTCCAGGCACATCCATGCCAAGTTAGGGGCTGGCAGATTTCTTCATTAGGAACCACAATCCTGCTTACACTTACTGAAACTCTGTGAAAGCTGCACTTCAGCTGGAGGACAGGAGCAGAAGAAAAGCAAAGTTATCAAAATAAAAAAATCCTTGTAGCTACACAAGCTGACATGTTTTTTCCATTTATTTAATCTTAAAACTCATCCTGTGAAAACTTAAGGTCAGATGAGGAATTCTGAAGTAAAGCTTAATAACCACGAAAGCACTTGCAGCTCTTATCTCGTGTTATTTTTCCAAGACTACGAATACAGATTATACCTTCACATAGCTCAGCAACCCTAAGATTTCTAGATTAGGCTTCTGCTTTTTTCATAACGGTCTACCCACCCGCCCTCGCAAACACACGCTTCCTCTGTGGCTGTCCCAGACCACTAGTTTCCTCTTCCATCAGGTCTCCTCAGATGTCCTTTTCCTGCAAGTACTATTAGGACCATCTCCTCATTATCACTGAGGACTTAACTTCCCACCTGCACAAAAGGCACTGCCCAGCAGCCTGGCCTCACGCTCCAACACCTAGCGAAGAAGAAAAGGCTCGACAATAAAACTGATGCACCGACGACAAAATATCCTTTGGTTTGGGGCAGCTCATCATTTATACAAGAGGGGAAGGAGGCCTTGCCCACCTAGGCACCGATTGAGTGTAGCACACTATGCCATGTCACATCCTCTGGTGGCCCTATAAAGCTCCCAAATCTTTATATGGCTTCTGCAAAGAAAGCAGTTCTGGTCAGGGGGATGCAAAGGCTGGATTGACTTTTCCTACAAATTCTTGTGAACCCTCCCCTCCCAGAAGACAGTGTCACACTCTCCCTTTTTAAAAATATCTTGCAGGGCCTCAAAACTTTGTTTACGGCAAATATCATAAACAAAGGCTTCCCATTAAATAAGAACTGAGATGAACCTCTTCATCAGTAAAAGGTACCTCTTGCGTGGGTGATTCAGGTAAGACAGGAGATGTCTTTGCAGCAAAACACTGCTGCTGAACAGCAGCAACCAGCTGATAAGGGCAATGCTGGACCGACAAGAGTGGCTCGGGCACTGCCTACCTGCTTCATGCTGCAAGAAGAGCCAGGGCAAGGGATTGGGGGGTCAGAACTCTGCTCTTCAAAAGTGCAATGCTGCAGCTACGCCATGTCTTTGCCCAAGGGCGTTCTGCCGTCACCCACTCCTTGAATTTTTCTCTTGCCTTTGGCAGAAGGTTTGATTACTTTGCTGCCAGGCATACATGGCTGTGCCACTTTGCATGATGTTCCTGTTGTATCAGAAGTGATATTTTAGGTTCCCTTTGAAGACATATGTGCTTGGCTTTGCAGTATTCAAGATCCAGTAAACCACACTGAGTCTTCCTTACTGGGGTTATGCTCAAATACCCAAGCACATCTCCTCTTGCTTCTCTCTGTTGCTGCTTTTCAATTCTGTACTTATTGAAATAAGAGATAAATAAATATAGTTCTGGATATTCTTTTAAGACAACACAAGTTATGTACAGCCAGTTTTTCTTCATGGTAAAACAAACCAAGTTTTTTTTAGGATTGTCAAAATTAGGAAAAATATTTTTAGAGATGTTATAAATAACTCATTCTGGCAGAGTGCAAAATTGCTTCCTCAGCATTTATTTGAGCAAAAATCTGTTTTCAATGGAGTCACAGCTTCACATGTCTAATTCATGTAGCCTGAGCAATATCATAGAAGATAGACTTTTTTTATTCTTTGTGGGGTTTTTTTTTAATAATAATAATAAAAAAAGCTTTGTTTTAAGACTTGGCCATGAACCAAACTGTATCATGTTCAAAGTTTGTGGAAAAAAATCATGAATATACAAAATCCAGACACAGAATATCTTTCATTTATTTAAGCTTTAAATTTTGTCTTGTACATTTAGGAAACGTGGAAAGGAGCTCAGATAACAAGCATAAGAAAGAACAGCAATTTTCTAAGCTTTTAGCCAACAGGTTGAGCCTTTCATAATTAGGATCATCCCTTTGCACATAATTTAGGGACTCCGTAAGGGATACAATTAAGTTGAATATGCTGCATGATTTTTCCATGAGTTCAGCCTTTCTCATGGCTCAGTAAAGCATTCTCTTTAGCTAGAGCTGTGTATGTAGAACTAAAGCTCTTCCACACATTGTTCTTCATTTCTAGAGGTGTCAATCGCCCCGAGTTCCTGACTTTTCCTCTCTGATTCACATAGGTGAACTATGAACACATTTATTTTCTCCTATTGCCAAAACTGTCAGGAATAGTTTTAAACCTAGAAGTAGCAGCTGTACGTAGGCAAATGCTTAATTTTAGGAGTCACAGGGAATTAATGGGACTTGTCACATACTTAAGCACTAGTTGCACCTTTGTATGACCATAGGCCTTTTTGCTTGGGATTTCCTATCTGGTGTACCTATGCATTCAGAGGTGCTTGGATACTAAACAGCATTAGCCCATGGATTTCAGTAGGCTTTAGTTTATAGGGTTGTGAGCCTTAAGAGCCATGTACCAAATCCTGATGTCTGAAATATTCCATCCCATTAAAAGATACGTATCCTTTCCTCCGAAGTTGTTCTTTGTTGGGATGGAGATGCAGCTGTAAACAGAGAATCTATTCCTCGTATAGGATCTCAGGCAACAACTAACTGTGGCCAAACAATGTGTATTTACACATTCTACTATGTTAGAAATAGAGCTAATTTTCACTTAGAAATAACATATGTTAAAAAAAAAAATCTTAACTGTCACCAAAGAAATACATGTCCATGAGTCTGGACATATGTACATCATCTAAGCCATTGACATGTGATAACCAAAAACAGCTGCAGTAACGTACAAGACATTTTGACTCAAAGGCCAAATACTCTCCTTTTCAGAGACTGTCAGAAGCATATTGCTGTCCTTCCTGTAAGGAAATATAGCACTTCGGCGGTGCATGCCATGCGTCCAATTTTGGCTAAAAACTTCAGCAGTGCTCCAACGAGGCTTTGCTTACCTATTACCTAAAATGATATAACTGCTAAAAACTGACATGCTAAGAGTGTCCTTTGACAGACATGTCCTTACTCTTTGACCTACTGATTTGTATTTGCTCACACCCACTCCTCTACTATGATTTCTTGCCATTAAGGCCCTGCACCCTTGTTGTTGACAAACACTGGGAAGGAATCTCCTCCCTGGCGCAAGGCAGGCCACCAGAAGAAGCAGGTGGCAGTTGTGAGCAGAGGATGAGAGAAACCCAGAAGAGAAAGCTGTTTGTGAAGTAACAAGTACAAGAGCTAATTTATATTTTAATGATTAAAGAGAGATTAAAGCCAACAGCATCATTATTTTAACTCTGCAGCTGGTGGATTTCTTTATCTTCTGGTCAATGAAGCCGAATGATGAGACTGAGGGAACTTCAAAAGTGTTAAAAGATGTTATAATAATAATAATAATAAAGGGAGGTCTATAATTATAGAGATATTATTGCATATAATATGTAAGTGGATTGCACTTAAACAGCCTCATCAAACCAATTTCCACTGCAACTCATTGATGCCACAAATGAGGACTTCAGGTGGGAGGATAAGCTAGAGGAATGGATGAACACTTAAGAAACAAAGTCCTCGTTTTCATGCTAATGTCCTTGCGCAGTTCAGAAGAAGGGGAGAGAAACAGTCGTAGAACGTTGTGATAGCAATGTAGCATTGCAGGGGAGGAGGAACATCCTCTGGTGTAGCAATGAACTGCTTCAAATGAACACTTAAAGTTGTTCATGAGACAGCAGCAGCTGTAAGCCTTCTGCAATCCCAGCACATTTTATTATGATTGCAAAATAAAAAAAGTCAGCATCTGTCTGGTACAACCAGAGTGGCAGAGATTCATCAGGGATTGGGATATTTTGATGTTACTGTCTTTTCATCCTTCTCTTGTTAGACAGCAAGAACAAGCTATATTCTCACAGGACTGTTCAAAAAGACTTGTGTCTCCTCGTAGGGAATGGCTAGTTGAACTCCCTATAATATTAAAAAGTGTTATTTAAGTTTACATTTTACGTAAGAATAAGAAAGAAGCCCTCTCCCAAACAGCCCTCTAGTTCTGCTTTGGACATTTTTCACCGTTGCGACTCCTCTTGGCTTATCATCCTCCTCTGCATCCTGCCTCAGTGAAACTGCTCTGCCCAGCAAAGGCAGAAAGGCAGGCAGTCTTCACTCCTGGTCCAAAGGGCTGGACAGACTTAATAGCCACTGTTTAAAAGACTAAATCACTGCAACAAAAGGCTATTCCTTCTATCCGCTGTTGTATCGCATACAGAAGGGGAAGGAGAACAGAGGGCTTAAATATCTTGATGTCCCCCCTGCCTGCTTTTCAGGGCATGCTAGCCTTGTTTCCTGCTCCTTGATCACAGTAATTCACCTGGGGCAAATGCTTCAGCTTTCCTATGGATAGAAGACAGTGCTTAGCTCATGACACTCCTTTTTTGCTGAAGTGTGGTGGATTGTTCTGAGGACAGAGGTATACAAGCCCTGGAGGTAACCCCAAAGCAAGAGTCATGCTCATCCACCCCATCACATGACCCTCATTCATTTTGAGGCTGCACCCAAAGAACAACACTTCTGTTTAAGGCCTGGATTCAATCTAATTAAGCAAGCTTCTGCTAACTTCAGATAATTTCCACTAAAAGAAGGTGGTATCTAACTTCCAAGCTCCTATGAAATTCATAGGGGGAAGCAGGTACCATAAACCAATTGAAAGCAACCATATCAAGAAAAGACTTGTCTCCTACTGTACCGTACCAGTTCTTGATGCTACAGTTTACTTTCTCCATGACTTCAGATATCAGGAGTCCAGAAAAATAAGCTCTTTTGTTCTTCAGAAAAATAGCTTTTATGATCCTATTGAAACTAAATTCTTGCTGTTGTACACAGTCTTTAATTATAGCAGGGATGAGTTGAGTCTTTAATTGTGGTTAAATTATGACTGATCAGGCTCCATAACATGTCTGGGGCTGTGCAAGCTTTTTATACGTTCAGAAAGTGCTTCCTTCTGAAGTCAAAGGCCTCAGCCCCATTCAGCCATTAAGCTAGACAATGTCCATCACCGCCACCTAGGGTTCCCCTGACTCAAGTGGTATTTGACCTGGAGTTATGTGCATTCCTGTAAAAAATTTAAACCACTGGGGTAAATTCTGCTATTAGCCCTTGTCAAAAGATTGGTTAAATATGTATTCTGTCATATGTAAAACAAACAGTGGGAATGTGACTCTTCTTTTGTACGTGAAGCAGCACATGTTCCTTCCTATCATGACACATTAGTTTACCTTTATGTTCTGTACACAAGAGATTTAGTTCATCTCCCTGTCTAGATTTCAAATTTTTCTTTAGTCTCTTACACAGAATAATGCTGATTGTTCTTTTGAAAAAGATTATATAACTTCAACAAGGGGCCAAATTCTCAGCTGCCATAAACTGATGTTACACAAGGTCAGCAGAACAGCACAGATTTACAGCATCATAATCATTCAGACATAGGACTCAATCCCATCCATCAGTGTTTCGTATCTTGCATCATCATTTGACACTCACTTCTAAAGACAAAATACAAAGATGAATTGAGCCCTCTGGGTTTTTTAGCCACCAGAAGTTGCACTACTTAACAATGTAATTAATCTTTTCTATGCGTTGTTTTTTCAAACTAAAAGAGGAGTTGTCTTAGCATCAATTTATGCTGATTTTTTTCTTCCAGTTGTGTCCTTTGTGCTTATTTGCTAGTTTACACTTAACGTTAATTCCTCTCATTAATTTCTTTCATGCTTTTGTTAGTTTGCTGCCTAAAGTCAAGCTTCAAATAGATAGCTGTACTGCGACAGTCAGTTTAGCAGGGTGAAAGATGCATTTCATAGTTTTTTAGTGACAAACTGACAATCACACAATAAAGTAACCATATGGTGTCTAGCACGATGGATCTGACTCTTGGCAAGTTGTTCTTAAAGACCACAAAGATAGTCTGAATACTGAAAAATCCAAACATAATCACATTAATTCAAATATCTGCAGACCTTCCTTTTCATCAAAGATTGTAAGAAATTGCTAGTTATAAAAAGTATTTCAGCCATTTCACTTTGGGGGGGAGCAGGGGGCAATACATATGACTGCTACAGTCCCAAACCATTCTTTCAACCACTCCATCCAGTGATAATTCATCAGGCAACAGCAGAGGTAAAATAAGAAGTGAACACAAAGGAGACCAATCTGGATTTACTTTTGGCACCTTTTGATCTTTAGACTGTTTCTGCAGCCTCATTTCCCCCTCTCCTTTCCAGTTTCTCCTATTGAAAGAGTGATTCCAGATTCCACTCGAAAGGAGAAAACAATCCAAACCCAACTCCATCATCTAACAATTTTGAGGGTCATATTCTTTGTATGTTACCAGGCTTATCTGATTTACATTGAGGTTCACACATAAACCTCTCTCTAAGCAAGATTTACTCATGCTTTCACTTCTACATATGCTAACACATCTATTAAGCTCACAGTAATGCTGATCACACATACAGAATTAAGCCCATGCTTAAGTATTTGCAGCAGTTGGGCCTTAGAGCCAAATTTTTCCTGCAAGCTATTTAGGCATCTCTGTTCCTTAATCATTTTTGGCAGCATACAATAGATTTGCATATATTTACCAAAAACATACTGCAGCCTGCATCTACTGTAACTTTACTTGTAGAAAAGGTATATGATTTTTTCAGAATTACAAAGCATCTCAGTTACCAGGTGGCTTTGTGTATTTAACAAAAGCTAAGCTTGACTGAAGTACAGAAAGAAAGATTTGCGGTGTCTCACTTGACACATGTACTGATGTATCTCCAATCAGAGCTATCTGTAACACCAGCTTAATCAGTTAGTCTCCAACCTTGGAGAATAACTCATTAAAGAGAAACACAAAAGAGAAGGCAGCTCAATAGCGGTTATCAATGATACATAAATAAAGCTGCCTTGTCATGGTAAATTCTGTGTAACTGGGAAAATGGTATAAAACCTGACATTGATCTAGAAGCTTGGTACCTCAGGGCATAGAGAGGGGAAAAGCCATTTAATCATTGACACTGACCGTCTCCCTGATAGGGTAAGATGCTCATGCCAGTAGCTGTGACCCATTGGGTGACCCTAAGTCAAAGTGAATGAGCTCTGTACTCAGAGGGAGCACGGCTGAGTGATAATGAATCTGGCTTGATGGGAAATGGGGAAGAAAAACCCAACAAGATTTAATCTGCATTCAAATGCAAAAATATTCATTCTCTACCTATTCTATCCTACCCTGTGGTTACAAACATTTCTGGGGGAAAAAAAAAAAGTAATTGAATTTCTGTTTGGAATAACAGCCTTCCAAGGAAAGGTCTTTGCAGACCACCTATGTTGGAAGATGACTGTATGCCAACAGTAAATTCACTATCACATTTACTAAACATTTGTGTGCACGGTATCTTCACTTTTCAAATACTATTGATTTCCCAGGCACCTTCAAAACTTGGACTAAAGAGAGTCTTTGAAATATTACCCATCCTGATTGATTTCTCTCCTATCCTAGAAACTTCTCGACTAGTTGCTAAGGACTTAGTTTCTACTGCTGGACACAGTAGATAATTGAAAATTACTTTTTACTATGAAATTTTAAAATCAGTACAGGTTAATAATGCTCAGTTAGTTTTATTTTTTTCATTTATTTAATTTTATGTTTATATATTTCTGACCATTACCATATTGCTTGGTTAGTATTTTGCTTCCTTTACCTCAAGTGCTTTATAAAACACAAAGCAATAGTGTCATTAAATTCTGGTGACTAGCCACAGAAAGGATAACAACTGGGAAACTCGGAGGTAACTAGAATCAGGGGGACTTCATGTTCAAAGCCAAAGAATCAATGAAGCAATCCTCTATTCAATGCAAACAGCTATCAATCTTAAAATGACTGTATCGAGTGTGAGTTTTGGGGTTTGTGAAAGAACATCTCCAAAGTAACCCTGTTCACCAAAAATCATGTTGTTCAACTAAAACAGTTGTGACCCTACTCTAGAGGACTGGTCAAACAAAGACTGGATAAGAAGGGCTAATGCAACCTTTATATGTCTAGAAAAGCACTGTCTTGTCTCTGCACACAGTATCAGGTCTTTACAAAAGCACTGCATACAGCATTGACAGCTGCAGGTCAGGAACAATACAGGTAAACAAGAACATCAGAATGAGGTCCTAGAAAATAAGCCTTATAATGTAAGGCTCAAGAAACTCAATCCATGCAGTTTATTGAAGCGAAAGCTAAAAAGGTGACTCAGTGTATGTTGCTACCAAAACACAGAAGAGGAACAATAGCAAGGCGCAAGGGTTCAATCTCACAAACAGGTATATAGCAAGACCAATGACAGAAACCGAAGATAGACAAATCTAATCTCAACGTGAAACACAAAGGTTAGTTTTTGCAGGGAAGACAAGTAAACTGACTTCCGTTTATCACAAGATTTGTTAAATTTTAACCCTCACTTAGAAAGGAAAAAGACATACTTTACTTTGCTTATCCCATCATCTGGGCTTTCCTGGGAAGCTAAAGACAAGCACAACTATCTGCTACAACCTCAGAGCATAAGCTGTGCCGGGGGGCAGCTGTGGTATCTCAAACCCAGGCCTTAAGCCATCAAGTAGCTCAGTTGTCCTCAAAATCCACATCACCAATTCAAGCGAACAGATGTCACGCAGAGGTTTGCCAGAAGCAAAATCTTTTTCTCATTGAATCATAGAATCA
>NW_009195133.1:248-12964 GCF_000690835.1 Fulmarus glacialis | reverse complement strand
CCGTTGGCGATGTTTGGTGGCCGAGGACACGTCACCTCTGGAAGGGAAAATAAATTGTCCTGTGGGTCAGCTGTTTGCCATTTTGTGTGCTACTAGGACTGTGTGAGTAATATCAGGGTAATATTCTGAATCTGCTCAGTCTTTGTTCCATTTGCCTGACCAAAGTATTAGTTAACAAAAGGTACAGCAGCACCAAGATTACAATCGCATTGCGACCGGGGGAAATTACTGATAATAAGGACAGTCCCGACAGGAGAACTCACAGGCACATCATAGGATTTGGCAGAAGATGCACATGGACATGGAAGCAGCAAGAGCAGTGAGAAGTTGTGATTACTTCCCGTTCCAGGAGGAAGATGAAAACGTCCCACATCTGACCAGAAGCAGAGTCACAGAAATCCCCCTGGGGCAGCAGATGCTGCCATCCCCGCAGCTCGCCTATGGCTCCTGAGTGTGCTGGGGAGGTTACAGCCTCCTGCTGCACAGCAGCTCAGCCCCAGGGTTAACTTCTCCCCATCCTTCTCAGAGGCCAAGACAGGGCAGGCTGCAGCCAGCCCCCTGTCCCACCCCAGCTCCTTTCTTCTGAGCTGTTTCTGTCTCTCTGAGAGCCAAGATGGCAGCACTTTGGTTTGAGAAGAGAAGCAAGGAGGACAGATGCATCCCAGCTTTGCTTTCCCACTGAATTTGAGAGGACACAAGAGGGAGCTTTCCCCCACGGCTGTCACCACTCGCACCGCGCGCTGGGACACTTGCCCTTTTTGCACACTGGCAGAGGTGGGCTCCATCTCAAGTCAGCTCTGCACGTGCTTGTGCGGGAGCCCTGCAAGGTATACCCTGTGTTGCATGCAAAGCTTACGGTGTCCCCGGTCCTGTAGAAATTGCGAGCAACGGATACTCTCTTCCCATACTGGATGTGTGGGAACGGGCAATGGGTAGCTGGAAAAGGGAGAGAAATAAAACGTTTACCCAGGCAGCTCTCAAGCTCTTCCTGCCTGTGATGGTTGCTGTGTTGATGGTGTCCATGCAGCCTGTTGATCCCTGAGCGATGGGACACGGCAGAGGCTGCAGCGGGGGCAAGTGCCCCCGGGGCTGCGGGGCTCCTCCCTGCGCTGCTGGGGGACCCCGCTGCTTCCTCAGCTGGCAAGAACTGGGTGTCCAGGATTTCATGTCAATCACCTGGTGAGGTCAAAACCTTTCATGGCCTTTCTGCACGCTTCTAACCCACGGGCTGGGAAGCACACCCACTGGGTCCGATCCAACCCAGGGAAATGCTGGCAGGACCGTCCAGGACCAAGCGAACTGCACTCCAGGGGTCTGTGCTACCAGGGGCACGCAGCCGAGCGAGAGAGCTGGGCAGGGGTGCACAGCGTGGGCTGGGGGTGCAGTGCCACGCTGCCCTCGGCACCGCCGTGTCAGTGCGGGGACGGACCCGTGCCAGCAAGGGCAAAGCCTCTTCTGCACCTTCCAAGGGACCCACCCGAGAACCGGCTAGTGTGCTTCCAGGGGTGCCGGGTGTTGTTTGCATTGAACCCCGGAGAGAGAAAGAGGGAGTCGGAGAGGCAGACATGCAGAGAGGTGGGCAGGCAGACAGACGTTCAGAACCAAAACCGCAGGGAAGTAGCTTTTTGTTCACTAGGCAAATATTTGCATTAGATATGGGAATGTAAAAAGAAGGAAAAAGAAGCACCTCTTTGCTGGTAATATCCTTTGGGTTACTGAGTAAAGGGCCACAGCTCCGTCCCTCTGAGCTGTTCAGGTGCAGCCCGTCCCTGCTGCACCCTTCGCACCCCTTTGCGCAACTCTGAGGTTGGCTTTGCTGGAGAACCACAGCTCTCCGGCATCAAACAGCACACGTAAGCAATGACAGCTGCTTCCACAAGGCTGGCAAACCTAATGCACGTACATCAGCTGAACATACAGAAAACCAAGTATAACAGAAGAAAATACGACTTAACCTTTTTACAAAGTGTTAACTTAGTAATAATTCTTTTTTTTTAATTTTTTTTTTTTTTAAAACCTAACTCAACCCTTTGCAGCCACTGATGCTTGACTCCCAGCCTGCCACTGAGCCACTGCAGCCAGCTAAGGCAGGAGGCTCAGCCTTTGGTCTCTCAAGATGCCAGTGAATAATTAACATGATTGAGGATATAGGCAGAAGTCTTCTCCATACAGCACCAAAACACTTCTCAAACCTGCTAAGGCAGCCTGGTTGTAGCACCTGCACTTACAAGAGGGGAAGGGGTAAACAAAACCATACTGCAGTGATGGAGCCGAGTTTCTGTAGGTTTTGGCTATTCTGTCCCAAACGAGGGCACCTCGGGCTACCTGCCAGGCTTTTGTGCTCTGCAGGCTTTCAGACCAAACATGCCAAACAGCACAGTCCCAATGCATTTCTGTACATCACAGCAAGTTTCAACTTGACAGAGCTCAAACACAATCTATTATTGGAACAGGCTCCTCGTCTCATTGCCGTAAGATGCTGTATCCATAACCAGCTTTACTTTGGCAGTTTAAACACACAGGCCAAGCCCCTTAGTCACAAGAAGCCGGGCAGGTTGTGAAAGACTCTCTATAGCCTCCTGTAGCAGGTTATAACTCCATTTCCCCTGGCCGCTGAAGGGCACGGGGTGGCCCTGGTGCTATCCCAGAGGGTCTTTTTCATTAGCGGAGCAGTGAAATGTGAGGCTCTGTGATGCTCAGGGTCTGGCATGGCAAGGTCCACCTGGGACCAGCACAGGGCTCCTATCTGCCTCCGCAGGGAAAAGCAAAAGGATCAGCAAGAAGAGGAGCAGCGAGGAGGAAGAGGAGGGCCATAGGAGGAAGGCACCAGAGGCACAGACCTGCTGGTCTCCCTTACCTCGAGCCCCAGATGCGGTGGCCAGGAGCAAAGCGGAGCTGCCCAGGAGGCGGAGGGCGAAGATGAGCACCATGCTCTGGTCCCCGGCACAGACTGCAGCTCCTGGGGGGGTGCGGGAAGATATGGGCACCCCAGTTCCCCCCGCATGCGGAAGGAGCCGCAGCTGCGGGGCTTCCCTGGGCCACGGGACAGGAACCCGTGGGCTCCCCGGCACAGGAACCCGTGGGCTCCCTGGCACAGGGTGGGCGCAGGAGCAGGGGAGGCTCCTGGGGAGGCTGCAGGTCCCACATGCTGCTTCTGCTGCTATTTTTGGCAGGGGACGATGGGTCCCTAGGAACTGCGTGGCCTAGGGGCATCTGTGAAAGAGGGGTGGGTGCAGGCACAGAGGTGCTGCTAGCCGAACTGTGCCCTCGGTTCAGAGCATCCTCGGTTAGGGGAAGTGGCCGGGGCTCTGCCCCAAGTCCCCAGCGGTGACGGTAGCCCTTCCCACAAACCAGCTGAAGGGGCACGGCTTGCCTGCCCAGGTACGGGAAGGGCAGAGCGGGGCATTCCCTCCTCCCACACATGTGGGACTGGCAGCAGCTGGGGACACGTCTGTCCCTCGTTTGCTGTGGGTGCTCGGGCCGGGAGGCGCAGAGTGCAGCCCAGCCCCGCACACCGCCCTGCAGCTGCGGACCCGAATCCTCCTGGGTCTCATCCCTAGGACTCATCCAAGCCGGCATCATTCCTCGCCACTGGCTGGAAGAATAAAAATCCACAGACAGGACTCTTTGACGTAGGAGCAGCCGCAGCAACCTCCAGCTCCCCACCTCCCATAGCGGAGGATGCTTTCTGAGCCTAAAACAAGCAGCCAGACATGCGTTACTCAAGTCTTTTTATCCCTCTTAATGACAGAGAGCTTCCAATATTTACATATCCAACATTTATACTTCAGAATTGCACTTGATTGGTTACACTCAGATTATAAAGTAAAATTATGTACAACTCAATTACAAACACAGTAGATAAGCCCTCTTCAATGGTAAATTTTGGTGACCACACCAGTAAGCTATGTCACAGCATTCACAGTCCCTTCCATATTGGTTGTGCGGAGATCATTTCAAGCTGATCCCCAAATCAGGTGTTAAATCATTTGGAAAACCCACTCTGGACTATGCAGTAGGAACAATTGTGTTGAGATTAAAATAACAAAACAGAACACAGCATTAAGCTACAAGGCTTTACATCTGTGTTTCGTTCATCTAGTCACTCACGTGGCTTAAGGTAAGAGATAGATAAAAATAACCAAGAATCTGCAAGTGCTTGTTCTGCAAGACTGACTTCCGAAAACGGTGCCCCAGTGACAGCTGAGCAGGATAGTGCTCTGATGGGAAGGGAGAACTTTGTGGGTCTATTTGGAACAAGACTAATGTGGCTATTTGTGGTTTTCCCTCTAATTAGATGCATGTTCCTGTTAACAGGAAAGCACTGGTGAAAATGCAGAAACAAAAAGTACATAGCAGACACATTTCAAATACTTCCCGTTCCCAACTGCGCATCATGAGAAGCTCACAGACGGGTCGTTTACCTCTGCATCAGACAAAACCCTGAACCTCAAAATCTTGCTTTACCAGCAGCTAAAAGTCCTAGTGTCTCAAGCTGGATTCAGGCAACAGCTGAATACAAGTTTAAATCCTGTCACGGTTTTGTCTCCCCTATAAATTGAATTCCCAGGAAGCCTTCAAATCTTTACTTCATTTTACAAGATGCTACATACCTCTTTAGCGAGGCTGAGTTAAAATCAGGAAAGGACACCAACACCACCATGTGGGCTTTCTATCAGCCAAACGAATCAAGGGCACTTTTGCCTGTGTCTTTGGTTTAGACGAGGCGAGTGAGGTCCCGTCATCTGAGCTGTCCTCGTGGCACCGCCAAAGCCTGACTCGAGTTGGGGACAGCACGCTTCCTCACTCACCCTCACAAACCGTGCTCAACACAACGACCAACTAGGTCAGGTTAGACAGCATGAAAACAAAGTGCACAAAAGATGCGAGGTTTGTGTCCTGTTCCTCACGGAGGAGAAAATTAAGGCTTTGCCTTGATGTGTATCTGTGCCTACTTTGGGAGCAGCGTCAGAGCAAGTCGCCCTGCGCAGCCACCCGCCAGCCCTGCCGCGAGCAGAGCAAGAGGCCAAAAACCTGCTTTTCCTCCCCAGCATCACAGCAGCCCCGAGGCGTCCTGGGGCTGAGCTGGGTTCGGGGTGCACAGCACCACCTGGAAAAGCCTTTTAAGTGCAAACTCAGACAGCAATTCCCTGCCATCAGAGTCTCCCCAGCCAGGCGGCATTTGAGCAGAAAGTGAAAAGGTTCACACGCCGCAACTTTCAGATGTTTGGTGGCATCTGCCAAGACACCTGCAAGTTCTGCATGCGGCCCGGACACCACCTGCCTGCGGATGAGCTCCGCTGCCCCTGAGCACCCACCCGGCTGGGTTCCTCCCCTCGCCACTTCGAGAGCAGCGTTGAGTCACTGCAGAGACAGGAAGGGTGTTTCCGCGAGGCGCTTGCAGAAAAGCCTCGACGTGATACAAAGACAGTGCTAGGGCAGAGACCTTCAGCTGAAGTTTAAAACTAATTTTAATACATACAGGAAGAGTCAGAATAGTAGCTCTTTGTATTAAGGCATTTTAATTTTTTTCTCTCTGGTAAAATTACCCATCTGTTAAGGATTGCTATTTGCACAACAGTTCAGACTTGCCTGGAAGTAACGGCTACAACTGCACTTTTATGTGAACACTTTCAATGCTTTCAGTACCCACAGCTAATACTCGACTTATGCATCCTATTTATATCAAACTTAATTTTTTCAAGTATATATCACTCACATGAAGACATTCACCGTTAATCCTCTCGGCAGCAGCAGCACTTTCCACTTCGGGCCAATTAAGAAACCCCTGAATCCTGATCAGGACCAGGCACAAGACCTTAGTGGGGCTGAAAAACGGAACATGTGGAGGTACCCAAAGCGCACAATTTTCTCGAGTCTACTCTATTGCAGTGCCAGGGTCTTTGGCATCATTGTGACTTAACGTGGGGATAACCACACTTGATTTCTGAACAGCGTTCTCAGCCAGGTGGCAGAGAGCCGCCCAGCTCAGCCCCGTGCACGAGCTGGTGTGTCCAACGCAACGTGCAGCTGCTGCAGCTGCAGCCAAAAGCGTGAGTGCTTCGCGGGCAGTGGCAGGGAGCGTCTGGGCTTTGTCATCCAAGGTCAGTTGGTTGCGGATTCAAGGCCAATTTCAGAGGAGGGAAAAGTAGAGCACTGGGATCAACACGATCAAGCCCAACACGTCTACAGATGGCTGTTCCCTAATCTAGACGTTCATAACCAGCATTGCCAGGAGGAGGGGGAAGATTCCTACAAGAGACAAATAAGAAGTTTCAGTCTTCACTCCAAACATATTGAACTATCTTCTCCCTCCCTGGTCCCCTTTACCTTCCCCCCCACTTTTCACAGCATGATCTTAAAGCAACAACAATATAAATCTGACAACAGACTGTAGTGGAAGGCTTTTAAGCTTATTTCAAGCAGAACATACAGGACACAATAACATCAAGATAGGCAAGATCGTGGTACAGGGGTTCAGGAATATGTATTACGTACCAACAATGATCACGTTCGCTCCACCTGGAAAGGAAGAGAGTCAAAACATGAAACTCAGCACCCATTCAGCACGGTAATTCATCAAACCACACAACATGCAGTATCTCAAATCAGAGCCAATGCACATGGAAGACAATTCAAGTAACACACAGAACGGGACCCCTGCATAGGACAACTCCACAGATTTTAATGTTAAAACACAGATGTATTTACCAGGATACATTTCCACTAGCCCGTGAGTCCATGCCGCAACCTAAGCATGCTCTTTTAGCACTAGATTTTAACTGAAGCTGTTTCAGGAAGCATCAGAGGCTTGCTCCTTAGCAGAATTATCTGATTTGAGGATTCACAGAGGAAGGAAAAAATAGGTATTTTGAAGACAGAAAGGAGGCAGCAAGACAGGTACAGGAGACAGTCACCTCTGCATTCAGGAGTGGGCTTGCTCCAGACTCCCCGGTATTGATCTCCTGCAGTACACTGAAGAAAGGCCCCTCCAACAAGCGTGAAGCCATCATTGCATTCATAAGCTACGGTGGAGCCATGAACAAAGTCTATGCCCTTTGTGCCATTGTGCATCCCGTTGTCAATTGTAGGTGGCCTTCCACAGAGAACGTAAGGGAACTGTCCCATAGGAGGAACATCACCTTTGCATTCAGGAGTAGGCTTGCTCCAGACTCCGTGGTCTTGATGATCTACTTTACAGTGAATAGAGGCTGCTCCAGCAAGGGTGAAGCCATCCTTGCATTTATAAACTACAACAGAGCCTTGGACAAAGTTTGCGCCCTTTGTGCCATTGTGCATCCCGTTGTCAATCATGGGGGGCTCTTCACAGAGAACGTCAAGGAGCTGTCCTATGGGAGGAACATCAGCAAGGGTGTCTGAGTACTTCTTCTAACTGAAAAGGTGAAGAGGTGTATGAGGAGCAGGAGGTACAGCCACATGCCATGCATCTAGGAGCAACTGAAAACACTTCAAGCTTTCTTGCTTGGTACTGGACCTCAGCTACTGCCCGTTAGCCACAACTCCAGGACCTCAACCCATGAAATAAGCCACAGAAGTGCCTAATCAGGCCAGAAGAAATGTTTCAGCCATTTCTAGCTTCACATAACACTATACACTGACTTCATAACACCTGATTTCAGCATTATACCAAATTGAGTGGGCAAAGTTCTAACATCCAATTATCTTCATCTTTCCCTGGTAACTACAGAAAGAAAACCTTCCGCCTGTGACTGTTTTTTTTCTATAATTTCTGCTCTTCCCTTGCTCCTTCCACTTTGTGAGCATAATTTCTGAGTTGTATGAGAATACTGCACCTAAGGCCTCACAGCATGAGTTAGTATTGAAATAATGAATTTTACAGTTGGTTGAATTAAGAAGCACAAGTAAGAGTAGCGCAAGCCCACGAGCAAGGCAGCTACACCAGCGCAGTTCCAACTATTATCTTAATGGCTCTGTGCAGAGTTTTTCCCTCTTACTTTCACAGTATGGAGGTGCGGTATCCCAATCAACTCCATTTTCTGATACCACACATTTGGCAGAAGATGACTTCTTTAATTCATACCTAAAGAAAGAGAAGTTTAGTATTTTCCAGAAGACAACCCAGAAAGGGTTCCTTCCCTTCTTCCCCACCACTACATGCAGGCAAGTTATTAACCAGAAGTTGCCCCTGCTATGAAATGAGATCTGGCCACATCAAAGCCACTAAATAAGGGCACTAATAAGAGCCGGACTGAAGCAGTTCACTGCATTACCAAGCACACGCATGTGGCCACATGCTCATCTCACTGAGGACATAATATACGGTTTCACTGGAGACTTGCACTGGGAAACCAGGGAGGGAGGGGGGTGGTAGATGTTACTGCCTGTGATCCCTGTCTTCTGAACCCCGAGTCAGTCCCTTTTAAGCAGTGATCCACTCACCCAGGATGACAGGTGAATGTCACAACTGTCTCAAACAGGAAATTGTCTGCAATCACATCCCCGTTGTCTATCGTGGGAGGAGTACATTGCTGTCCTACAGGAAAAGAAAGCAGTGCGGGGTATGATGGGCTTGAACCAAATTCCAGAGTAAGTAACATCTCAAGCATTACAGATCACTCGTACAGTCAGTCAAGACAGGAGAGGAACAGATACTCACGTATACAGAAGTCTGGGTCTGCAGACCAAGTTGTATCACTCAGACAGGTGACAACAGAGGACTTTCCACCTGCTGCAGTATAACCCGGTTTACACCGATACCTCAGCTCAGTTCCAGCAAGAGAGCTGTCACCCACAGCCCGTGTTAACTCAGCGAAAGGGAAGCATGGAGCAGGACCACAGTAGACTAACAGTTGGAGAAAAAAGCCAGGTTAGCTACCGAAGAGTACCCACAGGGTCTGCAATAAAACAGTGAACGGCATGTTTTGGAGCACACAACATTTTAACCTGTCTGGATGTCAGTGTCTGGGATACAGTTTGCACCCAACCCATTTAGCAAACAGCAGCATATATCACAGTTTGCTTAACCAGAGAAAAGACGGAGATTGGGTAGCATCTCTGCATCAAAGATGCTCCTCCACTGACCGCCAACCCAACCTGCAGGACCAGCTGGGTCAGAAGCCAAACATCCCCAACAGGTCTGGAAGCTGGTGAAGCAAGCCTGCCAGGTGTAGAAGGCAGTTTTGTCTCTTCTTTCAGTGCACTTTTGGATCATTTGCAGTTCACAAATAAACAGCTTCAGGTCTAAATATATAACTGGCCTGGTCTGCCACGCCGAGAACCCAAGCCAGCATGCTCTGCAAGGGCATGGCTACAAGTGCATGGGGTTCGGAAGCTGATCGGCCCAACAGCTCTTAGATCTACTTCAGTGGCTCAAGGAAACAAGTTTGTTTGTACTCACTTGGGTCACATGTTGGCAGAGGTGGCTTCCAGGTATTGTCTGCTTCACAAGTAACTAGATCACTACCATTCAATAAATGACCAGGATTACACTCAAAGGTCACTGTATTTTTATATGTGTGCTCAGGGCCAAAGCCAGATAACCTTCTCCCATTTTTCACTTCTGGATTTTTACACCTGACCACTGGAAGTGAAGACAAGACAATCAGAATATTTATTACAAGAAGGAAAAGCCCTGCAGTGACACCAGAGGCATTACGCAAGAAGCTTACTAAGAGAACTGCTGTCCTTTCACTCAGAGAGGCAGGTCCCCAGTGGGGGACAGAGGCGTCATTAAGAAACTACACAGGCGAGAGCTTCATTTTTCATTTGCAGGAAGCCCTGGGCATGGGCAGTGAGAGGGAGGCTTTCTGTGGGCTGAAGCATCCATTAAACCAAGCCCTGCCTCTGACCACGACTTGGGAGATCACTGCATTAAGCTTTCTGGGCCTTCTAGAATCAAATCAACTCATGTTTGGCAGCCCATAGGGAAAGTACAGACTGGGAGAGGGATGAGAAACAAAGTCAAAAGAATAAGGAGAAAAAGAAAGCATTTACCTTTGCATTCAGGGGCTGGACTGCTCCATACTCCATTGAGGTTATCATCGCTATCACAGTGAATCGTGGCATCTCCGATAAGAGCAAAACCTTTCTTACAGCTGTAAGTTGCAACCATGCCAAAGGTGAAGTCTGTGTCCCCATTGATGAGCTGCCCATTCTCGATCACAGGAGGTGGTAAACAGAGGATAACTGCATGGGAAAGCAACAGCAAGAAAATGCAAGAACACTTCCATTGAATATGAAACTGAGGTCTAGCTACTAAAAAAACAAAACAAAAAAACAACCCTAACAAAAAAAATAATAAAAGCCAAATAAAAAAACAGGGAAGCAGCCCTAGAGCAATCATCTCAACCTAAAGTCTTGAATGTGCTTTTAAATTCTGGATGTTTTCCAGGGTTTTTTTAAATGGATAAATGGTAAAACGGCAAAACAGCATCTATGGTCCAAGAGGAGACACCACAGAAGAGGCCTTTTGGAGGCAATAAACGTGGTCTCACCAAGCAGTGTGGGACCCTCACCTACTGGTGATGGCATTTCCTACCTCCCGTGTGCTAACCAGGACAAGGCCAGAATACTTATTACAGCAGCAAACCATCTACACTATCAGCAGCTGATGGTCAGGCCCATCGCACAGGATGCTAAAAAAGCCCAAATAGCACCGACAAAATCTTAGCATTTCTTTCTCCTTTGAAAACTGAGATTTTGGATGTGCAGTCATGTCTGAAGGCATCTCAGTCCCGGTCAAGCACAGCTCTTGATAATCAATTCAGCAATGGTTGCCTGCCAGAAAACACAACACAAGTGTTGCAGTGTCCGCACCAGCCTGGCAGAAAGCTTGCTGCACACCTATGCTGGGCAACACCAACCAACAGCCTCGGGAGCTGCTTTTCTCGCAGATCTGACTACAGAGCTGCTGCCAACATCCACAGATGCTCCTCAGTATTCAATTTGCATTCCCAGCTCCACCGACAGTGCTCGTTTGGGGGAGGGCTAAGGAGTCAGTCTCATTAAAGGCCAATGTAATTTGCATTAGGTGCCAAGAAGAGAGTATCCACCTGCCGTTCTCCAAACTACCACATATATTGCAATAGCTTCGAGGAGGAGATGCACACAAAACATTTAAGATCTGCTTACTGGCACAGTGTGGAATGGCATCCCAATAAACTTCATTGTCTTTAAATACACATTGTGCAGATGGCTGCCCATGTAACCGGTACCTAAGAAAAGAAAAGCTTGAATCTCTGGAAAAAGTGGAAAAAACCTTGGGAAATTCAGAAAGTTTCTGAATTTCAGTTTCTAGTGATATTCTCTCGAGGAGCTGAACTAGGGGAAAACCAGCTACCCCTCCTATAAAATACAATTTTCCCAATACTTAAAGAAATGCAATATATGATGCAGTTAGAGGAAATTTAATACTTGCAGTGGGTGGATACAAGCTCACAGGAGTGCGAGCAAGATGGCATCCCCACCCTGAGCCTATTCAGCCCCGTGCTGTGCAGTGGTAGGTCCAAATAGCAACTTATTTTCTGAGCAGAGCTAGGTGTCACTGACATACCTTAACCGCTCTCTTTCCCCCTCGCCCCGCTCCCGGCATCCCCAGGACACCGCAGCCCTCTCTTCCCGAGACCCCTTAGCTAAGACATGGACAGCCGGACCCATCGCACAACAGCAAACGCTCAATTACTAACCAGCACTGACAGGAAAGGAACAAAATTCTTTGCAAAGCAGCCGAAAAGCAATCTGCAAAGACCACGCTCTCACGCCCAGCAGATAATCTGTTTTGACAGCAAGAGCAGGAGAGAGCCTGACCCCCATGGCTCCCCGCTCCAAACACCTCTCGCGGTGCCAGTGCTTGCCAAGGAAACAGCCGCCAGATATTAAAAGCCCCCGAGTCTCCCGTGGGTGCTGTCTCTCAGCGTCAGCTCCGTTGACTCACCAGGAGCCTGGGCCAAAGCTTACCCAACGTTACAGGTGTAGGTTATCGTCGCCCCGAACAGGAGGTTGGTTGTATAGTTAAAGTTGCCATTCATGATGTCCGGAGGACCACAAGACTTTCCTGGAAGGGCAAGTGATCAGCATTAGCTTTATTTTATAGCATGATAGTGAAACACAGGTGACAGTGCTGTTCAGTGTCGTTACAGACTAATTGACCATTTATCGGGCACCTAATCTCCCTCATGAGCAAGTACCAGCACTTTCAGAAAAGATAAAAGATCCACATTAACTTCTGAGGAACTGAAAGTTAAAACACAAATAAAAAGCAAATAAAAGCACAAATAAAGCTAAGGACAAATAAAAAAAGCCAAGGTTCATACACTTACTGAGAAAGGAAACTGATAAAGAGACTAGTGGGCTCAGGGCAGAGGTCTTGCTCCGTAGGGAAACACCACGAAGGAGAAGGGGACAGGGAGGGACCCCCTGGCCGCCCTAGGGCCAGTACAGGTGCATTACGATGGGGACAACTCCCAAGGCCTTTGCCACGCTGTACCTTGTTTCTGTGCGAATATATTATAGCATTTACACTGTATCACCAGATGGTAAAGTAATTAAGAAGGGCAGAGATCATCTCTCTGAGATTAACGTTTCTAAGCGGAAAGGGCAACCCCAGGCAGGCACACAGGGCGAGCGCTTGTCCTCAACTGCGTTAAAAACAGTAACCTGGGGAGCACCCTTCCCAACTGTGCTGAACCACGAGCGGGCTCTGGGGTGCAGCAGGGGATGCGCCCCCTGCCCCGATC
>NW_009195133.1:0-217 GCF_000690835.1 Fulmarus glacialis | reverse complement strand
CGGCCAACGAGGGGGGACCCCCCCGATGCAGAAGTCGGGGTCTGCCGACCAGAGGGAGTCGACGCCGCAGGTGACCTTGGCGGACTTGCCCTCGGCCCTCGTGTACCCCGAGCGGCACCTGTATAGCAGCGTGGTCCCCACGGCGTAGGACTTCTCCAGGGGCGTGGGGGGCTCCGCAAAGGCAAACCTCGGCGGCTGCAGGCAGTCACCTGCGGGC
>NW_009195132.1:0-5252 GCF_000690835.1 Fulmarus glacialis | reverse complement strand
GGATGCGCTGGGGACCGACCTGGGCATCCTCGGCGCCTGCGGGCTCTGTGTCAGCAAGGAAATCCATGGGGTTCAGCTGCGAGGGACCGGCGTAGGTTAAAATACCTGGGAAAAAGAAGACACGATCTCAATTTCACTTCACTGTGGAAAGAGAAAAATCACTTCCTTCCACACAGCAAAGTCAAAAATAGGTGAAGAACTCTTTGTGCAAGCCTATACACATGCGAAAGGTCTGTTAGATTATTTATCAGTGTTTATGCTGAGGATATAAATAGCGTTTAAACTGGAAAGTTCATAATACCATTTTTAAATCTGGTGGTCAGTAGTGCAATCGGCAATTTATATGCCAGTTCTCAAGTACAGGTGTATACACTTAATATAGTGAGTAGTCCCAAAGACACATATGAAAACAGCTAAGCTATTTTTATTCACAGAGCCAATCATGTGTGCAAAATGGTTAAGTGTCAATGACTTATAGCAAAAAAAAAAACCAAAACAAAAAACCCAACAACAACAACAACAAAAAAAAAGCATACAGCATCCTAATACTGCTGAGTTTGAAAGAGAAGCCCCAAACCCGCAAAGATTTGTGCACAAACTTAACTTGCACACAGGTAATCAATAACTAGTGCACAAATATGAAAAATTAAGTGCGCTTTGTTTTGTTTTGTTTTGGGGTTGGAATCTCAAAGCTGAATTCTCAGGCCTTTAATTAATGATTCCTTGGAACCAGCTTTCGCAGGATTACATATATCACTCACATTTCACATTTCTTGTCATGGATAGTGGCTTAATGCATGGGACTATGTTTCCCCTAGTGGTTTGCTCTAACCACTGCATGATTTGTTTGCTTTTAACCCAAGCAGACCTTGTTTTTTGGAGATGAAGGTCTTTAGTTCATTCTCAGCAGAGGAATGTAGCTGTTGTGTATATTTATGTGTACACACACACATATACATATATATATGTTTATATACACCTATATATATGTGTGTGTGTTCATGATATATTAGAACAGTAGCAATTCCAGTGACCTCAGGTGAAGGGCTGGGCAGGGTGAGGTCTGTGACATGAGAGAGAATCTTCTGAAATAGTTGAAACTTTTCTGCAACATCCTCAAATTGTCCCAAGTTTTATTTGGTTTAATTTTCAGACCCAGGACCTGAAAACAAGTAGTATTTTCGCTTTTTTGTAAAAGAAAAGGAAGTTCATTCATAAGGAACTGCTTCTCACAACGGAATGAAAGTGCAGTAAATTTTGCTGACTTTCAGAACATTTTGTGCATTATCTCATGAGTTAATGCACAGATACAAGGATATTGATTCTGAAAGGACTAAGTTTGGCTGCACACTGCTTCCAATGCCCAGTATTTCCCTAGAAACTTAAACCTTTAATTGATTGTCTTTCGTGTTTGTAACTCTGAAAAAGGTAATGTACATGAAAGAATTAGAGGATTTTTTAAAAGTAGTTTGTGATTAGCTGTGAAGCTTTTTGCCTACTGTGAAGCTTTTTGCCTGAAATGGTATTTCATTGAGATTCTCAGGGCAGGCAAGGACACTTAGATATATCATAGAGAGAAACAGAGAAGTCAAACTCAGTACTGTGAACAGTTGGACATTTTTTATGAAGAAAAGTAGGTCCCTGACTCAGTAACATTAGTTTTGCTTTTGTGATTTTCACTGTAGGTTACCTGAAGGAAATCCCAGAATTCCTTAAAAGGGGAAAATGAGTGAAGGCAATACATTCGGTGTGCTACTGGGAACCTGCTCTGGTGGGACAAGGAGCAGCACTGTTAAATGTAAAAAATAGAATAAATACCTGCTGCTCTGGTTGGGAATACACATGCTCTGCAGCTGCCAGGATTTGGTCTCCTGCTTTTAGTGATGCCCAGATCTTCTGGGATTAAACTACTGTTATTCAGATCTAGCTAATGATCGCCACCTTCCTTAAGGGTGATATAGGCCAGATCCTGTGTAACTTTATCCCAGCTGACAACTGCCCCAGTATATGGGGCAACAGTTGCCAGGAGAATATTTTCTTGTTGAATACAAAATATACTTATGTAAACTTAAAAAATAAACAAATCCCTTTCCTGATCCTTCTGAAATTATACTAAAGAATACATACATTTAGTACTTATAATCTAATGTGGAGCTTTTGCATATAAATTGTTCTAATAAAGCTAGTATGCCCTTTGATGTGCCGTTCAATGTTATTTGGTTATATTTGTGTCCTTGATAAAATCAGCATTGGTTTTTTGGAATTCAACTTTATAAACCTTTCCAGCTTATACAATGCATTTTATAATTAGTTCTCTCTTCTCAAATACTTTGAGACCAAATGTTCAAAAGCGGGACAATTTGGCATGGACAGGACTAAGTGCAATTTATTTGCTAAACTGGTATTATAGCAGGCTTTTTATGGTGTATTTGTTTGTCCTAGGATTTTCCTCCTAACATTTTCGACTGCTTTGGTAGAAGTAATCATGAGAATGACAGCACAGACAAGCCACGTCTGTCAGCGTTTGAAACACTGCACTCTCCAGCCTCGTTTCAATTAGAGGCTAGATAACACTGGGCTTGACTATACTAGAATTTTATGCAAAATTAACTGATTGCCTATTAAAATGTTAGTAACTAAGTGCTAGTTTGGAAATTCCCAAAATATTTTGTAGCAGGATGCAGACTCTTGTGTGTTGACCTGGGATTAAAGTGACTCAGAAGAAAAGGAAGAGGTCAATGTTCGGAGTTATGGGATATTTGGGAACAAGAAGGTTTTATGAAGAGACTTATCACATCTCTAGTGTTGTTTGCAGCAGTAGTTTTCAAACTTATTCAGTCTGTAGACTTTTTTATGCTTTAGAAAAGAAAGAAAATCATAAGGGAAGTGCAGACTTTTTTAGAAAATTATAAATTATAAGACCTCCCATTTAGAAGTAGTCCGTAGGAATCCACAGATCACAGTTAGAAAACCACTGATGTAGAGATACCCAAACTAGCTCTAAACTGCAATGTAGTGGAAAGGTAAATGAATATCTTGGGTACTGTAAGCCAGGTAGCTGGAAGAGCGCAGATGACTGCTCTTCTCGGAAGCGCGAGGTAGCTTGCGTGGACCTCCATGCTGTGACGGCTACTCTGCTCCCAGAACGTAAGGTACCTTTCTTCACTGGAGGCTGGAGTTCAAACGAATCCCTCCAGGAGATTAGCATATAGCCTGCAAACCAGCCAAGAGGTATGTACAAGTAAGACTTAGAGATTTTGCTGCAAACCAAAGCAAGCAGACTGAGCAATGGTTAAAAATTGTATCATCTTTCTCCCATGTGCTGAGATTATTTTTATTTTCCTCAGTTGTGAAAGGCTTGTATTGATCCGAGTGGCACACAAGCACATCCTGAAAGCAGAGGTGAGGTGTGCAGAACAGAATCGTTTCCTAGAGATGAATGAATTTTGCACGAAAAGGAAAATAAATACTGGTGTTTCCCCATCATTTGTCTGAAAATCAGAAGACAACAAAAACTACTCTTTGTATGGTTGGGTCAATCAAAAAAAAATTGTGAAAGACCCTGATCCTGCTGTCAGATCTGCATAAGACTGTTCATTTTCCTGATTATAATGGCAATATCAACAATGATAATTAAAATGTTGGGTATTCTATCACAGTTTTCTCTGCAGATCTCAAAATAATTTCCAAGAGACGTTACTATGTCCATTTTATAGGTGAGAAAACCCAGGGGTGGAAGAAAGAAGTAACTTATCTGAAAAGCAAGAACTAGGAGTCCCAGCTCCCAGTCCAATCCCTCCACTCTGCACATGCTGCTTCACAGAGACCTGTGGTGTGGTGTGTTTCCTTGTGGGCTCCAGGGTCTTTCTGCACAACTAAAATTTCAGGATCTGTGTCTAATAGAATCAGAACACCTTAAAAGGGAATAGGAACTGTTAGATAATTATACTTATCTGACTTAGAGAGGGAAGCGGACAAAATGTTTGATTATCTAAACAAGGTTATCTCTGCAGGAGCATCCACTCCCACCACTTGATTAAAGAGTTCCTCTAAACTTCCGTCTCTGCATCTGCTGTAGTTACTCCTATCTTATTTGTGGTTTTGTAATCATCTTTTCCTGTATTTTAAGCAGGCCTATTACTTTCAAAAGCCCCGCAGAGGCAAAGGCAGAAATTAAATGAGAAGCCGAATCTCTGAGGTGTTCCTCCCAAGCAGGCCCCTGACGCCTTCTGGAGCCCAAGTGAAAGTCTGCGGTGCTCCAGGTCGCGGAGGGAATCCAGCTGCCCAGAGCAGCTCCCAGGACGGTGTCCTAATTAACGAAAGCTGAAGGAAGCGCTGGAAACAGCATTACAAACGTATGCAATAAATCCACCGCATCTGACAGAACGAGCTTGCAAAATAAGCCCACTGGAAAACTTCCTTCATTCTTGAGGTTAAATGTTTAAGCCGTTTAACGTATTTTAAGTTTTCTTATTGTTGCTTTCTTGCAACACAATTCAAATTGACATAAATTGTATCAACTTTTGATGGCTTACGTTGTGTCAAAGCAATTATGTTTTCCAAACTACGTGCTATCCAATTTTTATTTTCTTTCTTAGCGCTCTAGGTTCGTTTTCTCCACAGGGGCACAAACAACGGTTCTATAAAATCCGTTGTAGGTAAGGAAATTTCTGTTAATGCCTTATTCAAAATCCTGCTGCAGACAATAGAAATAAAGGTAACAACCTTTATGTAGTTGAATAGATTTTGCATCAGGTAAAGTTTGACTTTTGAGAAGACAGGGTCTTCGCAGAGTTAGAGAATAAGTGCTATTTAGACAGTCAATGTGTAAAATTACACGTACGGATGGTACGTGCTGGGCCGCAGCCCGGGCTAGCTTTAGTGCTTTCATGTTCTGTCAAAGCTAGAGCTTAAGCAGCAAAGGCAAAATCTTCATTCAGCCCAACTTCGAACCCAAGTTTTTTTCTGCAGTAAAAAGGTATAGGAGAGCTAAAGCGTTTTCTCCGTGGTGAGGGGGCGGCGGGAGGGAAGAAAGGTTCCTTTTGCAGAGACCTTCTCGTCTTTAGCATTGCAGAAGCCGATTCTGAAGGCGAGTTAATGAAATACGAACGGGAATTTCCTCAGCTCTCCTTCCTGCTTCTATCTCTGCCTGTCTCACCTTTTGAGAACCTGATTTGTATTTGTATACATGCGTGTGATCCCGATTTCATTGTTTGCCTTTTCACACAGGCACTTTCACCTACTTCTCCCCC
>NW_009195131.1:0-222 GCF_000690835.1 Fulmarus glacialis | reverse complement strand
TGGGATGACCCCAGCCGGCGTTGTCCAGCCCTGGGCATCCCCAGCCACTTGAGCACCCGGACCAGTCTCACCCACAACTGCATGTGTAATTGCACATGTTGCAAAAGGGAAACTGAGGCACGGAGCCAGTGAAGAGGGGACAGCCAGGGGACACTGGGACCCACCCTGCTGTGGGAGCTGGCTGGGTCCCAGCCCCACAGGGGACCGGCTGGGGGGGGCCGG
>NW_009195130.1:0-38460 GCF_000690835.1 Fulmarus glacialis | reverse complement strand
CCAGCCACTCTTCCCCAAGCCTTATCCCTCATAAAAGCCTGGCCCGCCCTTTCACAACAAAACACCTGCTGATCCGAGTCAGAATCAAATGTCCTTAAATGTTTTGTCCTTAGATACCTGTTATCCAGCAGGTACACAGGGTACGTCCAGATACAGCTGCTCAGAGCTGGAGGGCAGCAACCAGTTGCTATTTTTTCCACTGTTCCCTACTTGTTATAGGCAAATGTTTGTTGTAGTACCCCAGAAAAAGTTTGCTTGTGCCAGACTTACCAGTGAATGAAAGAAGAACACTGTGCTGATCTCATCACAGATCTGTGCATTGCCTATTTGACAAGCTAGGTGAAGGAACGAGTCTGTCTGGTTGGGAAAGTATTCCCTAGGGAGAGGCCTATCAGCTATCAAAATGGCAGATGGACATGTACAGCAGCAAGACCTAGCTTCCAAAGTGGTATTTACCAGGATAACTGGAGGGAAGGAGGGATGTCACCAGCACCCCTTCTCCCTGCAGCTTCCATGTGTCTGCTGTGCTTGCTGATGGGAACACACAGCACAGCAAAGGATTTGTTTCCCTCGTCCAGACCTAGAAAAGGAGCTGATGTACTCGGCTCCTACTGATTTCACAGGAGAGGGGACCCCAGATGCTCTGTTGGTCAAGGTATGGCTCTGTCCTTTATGCCATACATTCTCACAGAAGCTGCACTTTGTGGCAGGTTTTGCTCTAGAAGAGAGTAGGCGCAACCAGATGACACGTGGATCTCAAGCCCTGCAGTAAGCAGAAGCTCCTTCAGCAGGTCCACAAGAGGACACAGCTGAGATCTCCTTGGATCTGCTTGGTCCACCAGTACAGCCAGGAGCATCCAGTTTCTGCATTGCACAGGGCTACCTGGAAGTATTCAGTAATACACTGACAGCACTGCATTTGTTCACACGTTCCCTTTGAGTTTCTCATCTTTCACTTAGGGTGAACGCCTGAGTGAAAGTGCCCCAGATCCAAAAGTCATGTGGCTCAGGCTTTATTTGCTGTTATTGCTGCTTTCAAGTGGAAAATTGATATAATAGCAGTCCTTTCTCAACACACAGCAGTCTGCACATTTGTACAATGTTCTTTGAGGACGATCAGCATCCCCTGGCATAGAAAAGTGACAGATGTTGTCTGCAAATAATGAGCTGAAGCAGTTTCCTTTGGAAGGGAACTTAAGCAAAGTCCCTTTGAGTTTGAAAAACCAATGAGGTTCCTATGTGGCCTCAGAAGCTGCTTGTAAGTCTCTGCCGGAAAAGACATATTCTATCAGTTCATATGGCATAATTATTTTTTAACTGTTTCTCTTATACAGACTTCTCTGGAGAGAGGAAATGACCAATTACTTATTTACTGAGCATTTTTTACCTGGGACAAGCATGAAAAAGAATGAAGTTTATGGCTTCTTCTGTTCACTCCTCTAGTGTTCCATATGGCATCTGCAGAAGTTACTGTGATAAGGTATAGCTGTATGATTCATAATCATGTGATAAAGTACATCAATGCCTTTGTGATCCTCATCTTTGTTCTTTGCATCTCACACAAAAATCATTTTAACCCTCTAGGCCTGTAAGGAGTCTTACACTTGTGAGACTGAAAGAAGAACACTGAGATGTTTCCTCCTGAGCCTTTGATCCTCTGTCCTTCTTTCATGCTTTTATCTAGTGCCGACACAGTCGTGTGCCAGAGGCAGCTTTTCCAGATGTAGCAATATCAGGTATTCAAAGTCATCCCATTACCTCATAATGCTACAAGAAGTAAGTCCAAATTATTGAAAATGAAGGACTGAAATCTTCCTAGCTAGATATTTCCAAACCTGTTAGTGGACTAGAGGCACAGTTTTCCTTAATTATGCAAATCTTGTTTCTGTTGTAATATGTACATTTCAGAGTTTTATAATTTGTGATTATTGCCATAGTCCTGAATCCTGATAATAAAATAAGGCCTATTGCACTGGGAGCCTTAGCTCTTGAGGTCTTAGGAAGAGAGATCCAGTATTTGTTACTTTCCACGCTTATGCAGGTAACTGAATCTACAAAAGGATACCAATAGCATGGGCCTTCCTTACAGTAAAAATAGCTCTTGATTTACTATCAGTCTCATTAGAGGTTTTAGAAAGTCTGTAAGAATTGATTTTCTTCCAGCATGACCTGTTCTCTTGGGCTCCTTTAGTAGTAAAGTCCAACCAAATCCAAAGTAGGATGCTTACAGGATGCTGTAATTTACCATACATTAGCTGGCATGAATAATGGAAGTTGCATTGCACAGCACATTAAATCGACACACAAATGTATCAAAATAATGAGACACCATCCTTTAAGGCATGAAGAGGTAGAGCTAAGGCACAGCCTCAATCTTAATTCTGTTTCTTATTTTTAAAAGCATGATTTCCAAAACTTTATGTGGCATTTCTCCCAGGATTCATTCTACCTCTTTACTTTTTATCTCTGTGTACTCTTCTTTCTGCACATCTACAGATGAAAAGCATATTTGGACAAATTTAGAAATCTGCAATGTTGTGGTAAATTAATCAATACTAATAATTATTGATGGATTCTATAGACGAAACACATATAACAAATGAAACCGAAAGAAGGGGATTCTGTATTCTCTTACAATAATAATTCCCTGTGGACCACAATTGGTCACAGGGATCATCACACAGTAGGTGTCCTGATCCTATGCACAGCAATAGTGGTGTGAGCTGTTGTAAAAAGCAGACACTTTTGTACTACAAAGTCAGGCGTGGAAGACACTAGCAAACTGCACAACTGCCCTTCCTCTCTGCTGCCTCTCCTAACTTCCCTGTACTCCTTGAATCCCCAAGGGTTACTGCATAACATATCTGTAGCTTTGAGACTAGCCATTGATAAGTAACAAATCATAGAATCATAGAATAGTTAGGATTGGAAGGGACCTTTAAAGGTCATCTAGTCCAATCCCGCTGCCGTGGGCAGGGACATCTTCACACATCATCATCAAACATGAGGTCTGCTCACAGAACATTCAATTCACATGAACTGCAGTTCTGTTGCCTTTAAAATCTTCTGGACCTGAATGCTGAACATCCTTTTTGTTCAGCGCTGTTTGGTTTTTGGGTTTGTTTGGTTTTTTTCTGTTGTTGTTTTTTTGTTGGTTTGGGCTGTAGGTTTTTTTGAGCTCTGTGTTGTTCAATGAACTGTACTCCGTGAGACCGAAAACCATGGCACTGAAGGGATAATCATTTAGTGACAGGAAAGGACAATGAGGTTGCAGAGCATAGAAAATAAAAAAATCCCCATCCCTAAACTGACACAGCAGGTAGGATTCATGTTGCTGGCTTAGCTGTCAAGTAGTTAGTTGTTTGAGTTGGGTAGGCAGCCTGTATGGTTAATGGGGAAAAATGAGCACCTCCAAGAAAAAAATTCATCCCATCGTGGGTCTAGAATAGTTGGGGTGAAAACACCACCTCACACAATGGGGATAGAGTTTTGAGCACTAAGGACTTTGCAAATTAATCTGTAGGTGCCAAAAGCTGAAAAAAAGGGAAACAAGTGACCGTGTAGTGACAGGGTGAGGATTCATCTGACATCACAAAGAAACATTGGCACAGAGATAGGCTCCAAGTCTTCAGAACAGCTCCTTAAACACAAACCCTTCTTTCTCTCCTTGCAATCTCTGCAGAGATTATTATCCTCCTTCAAACTTTTACCACAAATGAAAAAGATATCTCTTAGCCACAGCTAACCCCAAGCACTGTGAGGACAGAGAAGAGCGTTCTACAAAAGGGTATTATGTGCCCATGGAATTAAAACCTGCTTTCTACAGCAGCTGCAGAGTCCTCAGGACCTGGACATGCTGGTCACACATTTCCCCCAGAAGAAATTATATGAAATCATATGAGAATAGGAGAAGGCTGATTCAGAGCCAGGAAGCTGTTTAACCCTTACTTGGGCAATAGAGAGGAGTAGCAGCTCTGGTGAGGCTCCGGAGGCCAGCAGGACATGGATAACAAGCTACAAGGCATCCTTGCAGGTAGGGAACCACATCAAAGGGTTGGACTCTGAAGGAGATTTCTACATCTGCAGATGGAAGGTCACGGGAGTAGCTGGAGGAGCCTGTGAAGCCCTAAAAAAGGGTTCTGAGGACAGTGCAGGGGGCAAGAGTTTAGCCACAGCCTCAGGCATGGACAAAGAGATACTCTGCATTGTCTTGTTTTATTTTTATCTCTATTTTGGTGTTTCTAAAGGAAGGCTTGGACAGGACCCAGGCAGGAACAGTGCTGCTGTCACAGGAACCACGATCTGCTTTCTCCTTCCCTTTTCTGTACAGTTTCCCAGATGAACGAGCAAAAGGGGACTTTGGGAAGAGGATTCCTATGGGAAAAGCTGGTGGGCAGCCTCCAAGAGTTGGTTCTCCCTGCGCTGCCCTCCACCTGTAGGGCTGCAGCACAGGGTGAGGGGGATTTGATGCTTTTGGCAACCAGTAGGCCAAGGACCTCCTTACCGGTGGGTCTCAGAATGGACATGTCCTGCTGTTGCCCTCCCCTGATCACGGTGCCACTGGGGCTCGTGGATGAGTTCCCAGAGGATGGTGTGCAGGGGCAATCTGAGGTCCACCATCTCCTTCTCCTTCTGCCAGGGTCTTTGGCTTCCTCATTCGGGCAGACAGATGGGGCAGAGGTTTGAGAGCACCCCTGAGGGCATCCAGATTAGGGGGCTGATTGAAGGGAGCCGGGGGGCTGGGAGGGAGCGTGCAACGTGCAAACCCGAAGGATTTTGGGCTGAGACAGGGAATAGCATGAAAAGGCTGACAAAACAGTGGAGGTTAAATTGCCTGGCATCCCCCACTCTCCTTAAAGCATCCCTGCCCACATCAGCATTGCTCCGTTGCCTACAAGCTGCAGACAGCCCCGTGCTGCAGCTTTCCCTGCCTGCAGCACTCTGTCCTGAGTGTGTAGAGGCCTCCGCTTTCTCTGGCGCAGAAGCCACCTCCTTCTGCCTAATTGCACAGACAAGAATTAATGTGAAATGTTGTCTTACCTTGCACGCCATATGCTTTGTGAATCGTGGAGCAGAGCCCAAATGAAGCAGAGGCTATATACGTTTGGGCCCTTCGGCCAGGGCAGCTCTGGAGTCCTGATGCTTCCTGCAGCACTGACACTGCTTCACTGCCTCTGTGCAGCAGGTTGCAGACACACAGCAATATGTCTGCTGGACAGGGTCCACCATTTAGAAAACACAGGCACCGTGAGCAACATCGGACCAGCATAGGTGACGCTGGGACAAGCACGGTTTCTCCCTAGGAATAAAACCCACCCGGTCCAGGCTCCTCTGTTTCCTCCTCATTATCTTGTGTCTGACTGCAGCAAAACCCTTGTAAGACTGCTGCCAGAACAGCTGGTTGCCAGCGATGTACGGAGTGATCGATATGTTTGGCTTTTCATGTTCATCCATCGTGTGAATCTGCTTTCATGCTTTCATTATGTGAATGAGGTTTGAAGGCAGCTCTGAACTTTGCTTTCATGTCATTTACTGTCTTTGGCCTGAATCCAGAGTCCATGCAGCTCCGCGCTGCTCACCTGGCACTCTAGAAAGCAGGGTTAATTGCAACCCCTCCTCATCTCCCCCCAAAACAACGCCAGTTTTAGAATCCGAAAAATCTGCCCAGCGCAGTCGGGCACTCTCCTCCACAGACAGACAAGGCTCTGGAGTGAAAGCCAGAGGAAAAACAGAGCTCCCAGTTTGTTTACTACCTCTTGGCACACATCCATACCCAGCTTTTTATATACCACTTCCCAGACTTTGCAGCCTAGTGAACAAGATGCAGTTTTGCCCTAGCTATCAACACACCGATGGTTACCAGCAGTATTTCGTGCTGCACCAGCAACAGCATTCAGGACCCTGCTGTGCTGAGATTTGTACATGCATGTATGCAGCTCGTGCCTGTAAAGAAGATTTGTAATCTGTAAATACAAGAGTGTGAGTGTGTGTGTGTGGTGGTGGGGGATAAGGGTTTTCAATCCAAGCTGCACTGTAAAAAGCTCTTTTATGGATTTCTGAGCTATCATGGGGAGGAAAGCTGATGTCAGAGGAGTATTTCTGAGCAGGGGAATTTGTGGAAGTTTCTGGATAGTGGAAGGAGAGAAAGGCTAATCCAGAAGTACTGATGGACAGGACCAGTTCTCCTAGATGTAGCCCAAGGCTCACAGCAAGTGGTGTTTTGGAAAAGACCTTCATTCCCTGGGTTAAGGGAGCAGCTAACTAAAAATATTTTTTTCTGTAACCCTTTTGTACCTGTGACAGTAGGGAAAATGTGTCCATAACATTTTTTTAAACTAGAATGTAATTCTAAAATAAGTAACAATAAAAAGAAAAAAAAAAAAACAAACACTCCTTAATTTAAAACCAATTTCACCAAGGACCTGACTCCAGCCCTTTCTAGGGCCGGCAGTCCTGGGCACCGACACTGCCAGCACTGTAGCCTCCATCCAGCCACTGACCAAGGTCTCCATGCTTGCCACCATGTCCCTTTCAAAGTGTTAGCCCCCAGGGTTTCTCCTCTGCAGCAGAAATCTGTTTTCCCTTTGGCAGCATTACAGGCATGATGGGACCACTCATCCACCCCTCCTCTCCACCTTTCTCTCCTTTGGTCTTCAGGGCTCCCCAGATATCCTCGCAGCCTGTGCTGCGTGCAAAAAGGGTCAGTGCCATCAGTAGGTGACAATCCCAAAACGGCAATTGCCGCTTCTGTGCCATGTTCCCCAGACAGGCATGATGAGTGGGAGTGGTAGTTATTTTTCTACCACTCACATTAATTATTTCAAGTTAAGATGGCAAAACCACAGTATTTTACGGTGGACTTTTTAATTGGGTTGTGATCAAGGTTAACGACTTAACATTCGAATCAGTTACCATAATAAGTGGAGTAAAGAGTCAGGGGGCTGGAAGGAAACAAAGCTGATTAAAATAATCAGCTTGACTTTGATGGGAACTGGCCTGGATCCTGCAGCACTCGTTGAGGCTCGATGCTGTAAGCACCATCCACAGCCTGGCCGTGGGTGTGTGTTGCATTAGCAGGAACAGTGACAGAGACACTGCGCAGGAAGGCGCATTCACGTGTCGGCTTGTTTCTTGCAATGTTTTCATTTCCTTGCCTTTTTTTCTTTACCAGGAACAAATTAAAAAAATATCCTTGAAGTCCTTTTTAAAGAGTCTCAGGCAGCATCCAAGTGATGTATCTGCTGTATAGTAAAAGCAGCCTCAAGGACAAGTTTAGAGGTCAAGTATGGCCAAAGATCGTCCATCCTGTTGCCCTCCAGAGCATCTCTGGGATGACTTGGAGGCAACCCAGAGGGAAATCGCACGTGGACTGGCCCAGGACCCCTGTGGTTGGCACAGCTCCCTCCATCCATCCTGCCTGGCCTTCAAATGATGAAATGTGGCAGGTATCAGACAAATACCAAATCTCAGGGTGGTTCTTAAACATGCCCCAATGGTGGTTACAGTAAGACCTGGTGTGTTTGAGTCACCATGAAGATATGCCACAAGGTCTTTGGTTTTAGAGGGCTCCTGGCAGAGGATGGATTAAGGCTTTTAGTTGGCTCGCAAGAGTATCCTGCACAATAGTTGCTATAACATCCATTCAGGGTTTCTTAATGTTCCCCACCCTGACAGCCATTATAAGCGCAATGTATGGCATTCTTAAGAACTAGTCTTAAAACATTAACATATTTATAAGTAATGCCCTAATTTGAAAGGATACCAAGTTCTCTTAGATGTAAGTAGTTATTAATTACAATGCAACAGGAAAATTCATTAGGAAATAGAATCAAACTTTCAATTAAAGTCATTTTTATCCGGGAACATTAGATGAGCTTTTTTCTTTTTTTGCCTTTAACAAGGATCTGGAAACATTTGCTAATTTCCAACTATTACAGTTACTTCTATGAAATAATGTGATCTTTCATTTGCATATAAGAAAACATTTTCTGTATTCACTCTGACTCTGAGCTGCCCTATTTGTATCAGTAAATTGAGCTGAAGACTGCCTGCGCATTTAAAGAGGAGTCTTTTCTTATGCAGAATAGCAACACATTTTACCAGTCCCATGGTGAATATCTAGCATTATTTCTGGGGTTTATTTAACCTTGTCTCTAATATTGGGCTCTGCATGAGTCTTAGCAGTGTGGCTGAGCAAAAAGCAAAGTGGTGTCTCTTGCTGACTGTTACACAAACATTTCCTCCAGTCTTCTTTGAAATGTTCTCTGCACTTCTTGTTCCAAATATTTTACTTTCAATTTCATTTTCAGTCTCAAAGCAAAACCTGCTTGAAATAACAGAGAGTATTCAGGTGCCAGGCATGAGTTCTGTATCATTTAAAATTGAACAAACCAGCCACCTCCAGACTCATTTGGTAGTGGACTTAGTTTTCTTTCTGGTCTGTGAACATTTTATTCAGGTTTGGAGTTTGGTTTTGCTCTGTTGCTTATATATCTGAAGGCCATTCCACGGCATCCCTAATCTGCAAGTCCCTGGAAACCTGATCTTTAGCTTCAGAGGACTGACCCAGTGATGTTCCATGTCTACCTAAGCTCTGAATGAATGTTTTTGGTTATATCTGTGTTCTTCTGATGAATCCTAAACAACCACATTTAAAAAAAAAAAAAAAAAAAGCTTGCAGAAACTCCCTTTGCACCTTACTTGAGAGGATCTCATACAAATCTTTTGTCTCCCAGATTTGCATGTTTATTGTTGTTACAAACATCAGCTAAATCAGCTGTATAAAAAAAAAAAAAAAAAAAAAAAAAAACAACACAAAAAACCAAAACAAACCCTCCCCAAAAAACCCAAACAGAAGTACAGAAGTAACAGTAATCTTCATTTCGTTAGTGATCTTGGCCAGGGAACACAAAAAAGGAGAGCAAGCCAGATAGCCACCTGGCTTATGCAGGGAGTCAAGAAATCTCTGAAGGTAGGTTTACCAGCAGTGGGAAACTAGCCGATCTAACTCAGAAGTCCTGGTGACCACCAGGACTATAGTCTCCTTCAAGTCCTGCTTCATTCAACACCTCTGCAGGGCCCATAGCTGCGTTCCTCTGCCTGTCACCCCAAACAGATCCCCCAGGCAGATCAGCTTGATTTCACATCTTGGATGTTAGCTCCTGACTCTTCTGATGTGCTTCTCAAGTAGTTATCTCTGTGGGCTTTGACAGATGTAGTAGGGAGCGTGCCCACTTGCTGGGAGGTCTCCCCAGATGCATGGAGTGGATATTTAAACCTTGTGGAAAAGGATTAAAAATGAACCTAGGATCATTCTCTGCCCATGATTCTCCTAGAGAATGGAGGACCTGTCTTGAAGCTGTCCGAAAGTATTTTGAAGAGCTGGGAAAACTGCTTTGTGCAAACCCGTTTTAATAGAGAAAAATGGCACTGGTCAGGCAAAACAGACTGCTAAACTGGGGCAGGAGGGAGGGAAGCGTTAAGAAAAATAGGTCAAAATGTTTAATTTTCCAGATTTGAATGCAAGTATTTCAATTTTTCCATTTGAAATATGTTTCCATTTGAAATGCTTCAATCCCAAGTTAATTTCAATTTTTAAAACAGAAAAATCCATAAATGTTTCATTTTACCCTAGACATTTTTGTGGGGTGTTTTGTTTGCTCTTGATTAAAAGAAAGTTTCAGATCACTGCAAAATAACTTTATTGTTATTTTTTTCCTGGACTTTCTCCACTGACAAAAAAAAACACACAGTTCAAAAAACCCTCTTCGTTAGTCCCATTACATTAGTGAGGAGAGGTGCTGTGGGATAAAGGAGAACAGAAAGAAACTGAGCCAGCACCCCTGCAGGTAAGGCTCATGCTGTAAACCAGGGACCGGGGTTTCTCTGAGAAACCTCTTATTTGACGAAACATCTTGATATCTAAGCCCGGAGTTCCACTGTCACTTATCACCATTTCACACTGATGCCATCAAAATGAGCTCAAAAAGGCAGCAACCAGAATTGCTGTGACCTTGACAAAGTGTTCTTTGACCCAGTAGTTAAAGAAAATGAAATGTCAGGGAGGAAATGTCACATCAGTTTTTGAGGGAGCTAATTCAAAAGGGGTGGACAGGATCTCGTGTGCACATCACTCCAAGTCCACATCCATCTCCCCCAATATCGAGGTCGCCTGGGACCAGGGTGGTGCCGTTGCATCACCAAAAGGTCTCAGACCCTTAGGACATGGTTGCTCTGCAGGACTAGGGCCACAGACTCGCTGTGTGACCTGGGAAGCTGCTTCCTCTCTCCACGCCTTTCTCTTGCCCTTCAACTTAGATCCAGTTACTTCTCTTCCTCCTGCTGCTCCTTGTGCAAGCCTGTTCCAGGATTTTGTCCTTTGATGGCTGAAAACTTCCTTCAATTTTCCAGTCTGAATTTATTCATGGCTAGTGTATACTTTCTGTTCGTGTGCCAAGTTTGTCTGTTAGATCTTCTCCCTCCCCAGCATTTTCCCTACCCACATTTATTTATAGAAAGCAATCTTTTTTTTTTTTTTCTCTTTTCTTTTTTTTTCATAGAACATTTTAAGTTCCTACTTACTTTTCCAAAACCCAACTTTTGGACAGTTGTCCAGCCTTCCTCTCTAGCCATCTTTGAGAGTTGTGGACCTCATCTCTCCTTGGACTTCTGAGGTTCATTTGTACAACCCTGGGTCAAGAAGGAGTATGTCACAAGCTTGTTTTTCTTAGTGAGACTTAAAAGTGCCTTTCAGCTGTCTCTGAGCCCTGTGTTTTTCTTGTCAGTTTAATATGCTTAGGAATAACACCTACCACTTTTTTATGTCACACTCTGCACTCCTTAGTCAACTACACATTGACTGGCAAAGCAACACAAAGAAATTGGATTTAACCAGAAAGGAAAAATGTTTCTTTCTTAAATAACCTTTGCCTCCTACAGGTACTTTTGCAGGTCACAGGATTAGAGTGCCTTGGTGACTCACAGCTCTCCTGCCTGGCAATTATTAGTCTGTGGAGCTCAAAGCAATTACCGAGGCCTTAAACAAACCTTTTCTGGGTGCAGGAACCTCAGTGACACTATTAGCATCTTGCCAGTGAGTGCAAGTCTGCTGGAATCACTGCTGGGGAATGCACAGTAGGGCTGGTTAAAATACCGTTTGCTTGAAGTGGGAAAAGTATAAATAGACATTTTAATATAACTCAATAATACGTATCTTCACTGATATTTTACAGACAAAGATGGATAATATATTGTAATAATATAATAACAGTTCCTTGGAAAAGTGTATTTTTGGATGAAAAGTGAGAAAAAAACCTATTTTGAGAATTGAAAAATGTTTCAAGTTTTCAAAACATGAAACCTAGCAGGAGGATATTTCAAAAGGAATTCAGTTGTTCAAGGGGAATGTTTGTTCCTTTTGAAAAGATGATTTCCCTTCAAATACCGGTTTTGGCCAACCCTGTTCAGATGGTTGTGTCTAAAAGAAAAACCAAAGGAGACTCAGAAAGGGGAACTGTGACTGATCCCAAGCACGGCGCAATCTATAGGAGTGTTTCTGTTTAAAGCACCCTGTAGATATGTTCCCATTGGTGTTCAATGTTAAAATGGCATCAGCTGGGTACAAAAATGGAGCTACATCTCTGGTACATCCCTGGCTGTGTGCCTTATGCTCTCAGCTTGGCACTCCTGGGACATGGACCATGTTCTCCTGGATCTGGGAAGTGCAAGGATCTTACGAGTTTTGGAATTTTGCTAGAAATGCAGGATTATGAAGAGTTTGGGAGCCAGAAGGGAGAGTTTGTGAGCCAAACTGAACCTGAGCTGGGAACATGGGAGGTGCCAGCACTGGAGCAAGGACATGAGGTGAAGAAGAGTTCAGTGTCTTCCCTAGTGTCACCCAGGGAGTCGCAGGAAGGGCTGAGAACATATCCCAGCTCTCTCCTCCCCTTTAGCCCAGCCAACACAGGCTGGTTTTAAAGGTGGTTATGCTGTTCAGCATGCCTGCGTATGAAACATGCAACGGAAGTCACAGGCTGCACGTAAATGAGCAAAATGAGGGAAGGTGCTCACTGCAAGTCCCTTAAATGTCTTTTTGCAGCAAAGCTTGTATAGCCAGTGAAGAGGTTTTCCATGACATTATGATGGGCTAACCATGTAGGATGCAAATTGGCACACAGATAAGCAGCCCTAATTACTACTTACCTTGTAAATGTCATATTTTGTCAAATGGGAGGTAAAATGTATCATCCTAGCGAAGCTAGAGGCATACTGTGAGGTGTTAGCACAGAGATTTTAATGCTCAACTAATTAAAAAAAGTCATATCTCACACTCCCGGGGGATTTGATTACTTTTTTTATGAAGGCTGGAGGTATCACACCATTTTCAGATGATGTAATTAACCTGACCTATTTGGTGGCTCCATATTAATGTTTCTTTGTGATGGATTTACAATAAAGCTTCATTATTAAAGACTTCAGAACAAGATTTATTATGATGTTGTTTCTTTCCATTCATTATTTTGTTCTTCTCATTTGGAAGTGAGTCAGGACCCCTGGGCGCTTTTCTTGTGCCTCGCAGTAATCTGCGCACTGCTCTGGAGAAAACTTATGGGTTTGACCTCTCTGTTTCACAATTTACTGCGTTGCAAAGTGAGTGCAGAGATAAACTACTTAAAAGTTTCACGAGGCTTATGTAATTCATCTAAAAGCACAAAGAACCAGAGATGAGACATGCTAGCAAAAGGCTGTGAGTTTTTCAGCTAGTACGTATTGTTATTCATGGTCCTCTCTCTTCTTGCAGTTCCAATCCCAAATGCGCTGTGTTTAGTGGAACAACTCCCACTGACTGCAGTCAGCCTTGGTTCATTTGGAAAATTTCGAAGGCACCACGTAGAGTTGGGCACCCAGTCACCATTCAGGGCAGTGAGAGGTTATTCATTAATCCCCATTTGTATCTTAAAGAAAAACCTATAAAATCCTGGAGCTGAGCATTTCTTTCAGCAGTAAGGTTTTTTTGGTCTACAATAGGTTTAGAGAGAATCGTGTATTAGAATCAGAGCATAACATTCAAATTTTTTTCCTAGAACAAACTGTTACAGAGGAAACTGCAGACAGATTTCTATACCTATCTTAACTTCAAAGGTTAGAAATCAGCCCAAACCCACTGCATACTTTGTTTCATTGATTGCCGAGGGCAGAACTTTCTTAATGTATTGGTATTAAATAAGCAGATGTAAAACTAACCAGAGATTTTAATTGTTGGGATAATGATGGAAGTTTATTGACCCAAGGGTGATACTGATGGAGTTACTATTACACATCAATAGCTGTGGCCAGGCCTTCTGTAGGACACTGAGAAACATACTCAATATTTTGATGCCTCAGACCTGCCAACAGCAAATGTGCTTTGTTCGGTCCACTGGGAGCCTGTCTTTAGAGACAGGATTACCCACTGTTTTCCACCAGCACAGAGTCCAGCCATCAGGACAAAGCAGTGAATATTTCAAGTGGTGCCAAGTACAAACTCCATTCTCTCCGTAGCTTGAGCACATGGAGGAGAGATGCTAGACAAGGCTATCAGTGCAACATGCAACACTAATTTAATGAGCAGAAAGTGTTCTCTGCAGTGTCTGGCTAGGTCGTTCCTGGCATCAGAATACTTCTCCCACAGTAGACAAAGCTATTTTTCCAGTACAGGACTGTCCCTCTGTGTTATGCCTGTGGAATAAGAACTCTCTGTGTCACTGGACACAGAAGATTTATTTAAGAGATGAGGGGGCCCTGAAACACTATCCCTGCAGTAATTAATTGGTTACTGCTGTAATGCACAGTAGCAACATTTTGAGAGACATTATCTGCTGTCCTGTTTAAATTAAGAATTCATAAGGGCACAAATCATTCTACAGGCTTTGTTTTGCTTTAAGTTATACTGTATACAAATTATCTGAGAAAAGAAGCTGATTAATGACACAGAAAGAGAGAGCCCAGAAGACAATGCATCTCTTCTCTATCTAATCTCTTCTACCTTCCAGTGTGCCTGCCTGCCTGCAGGACAGTACAGTGGAGAGCAAACCAAATACTCAAACTCCCGCCCCAGGCCCCTTTTCTGTTTCTCTGTGTCTCACTGGGGTTATGATAAATACCCACTTCTGTAAAAAGCTTTCAGTTCCTGAGGCCAGGGGAAACCAGCTGTCATCCTCAGCATCATCTCTATTGTGTTCAGTACTTGAATCACAGCAGGAGGCGGCTTTACCATGTCTTAATCACCTTCCATTTGCACCAGGATTTTTGAGTAGCAAGATGGATGTGATTAGCTTGTCTTTATCCCTCAATCTATTAGATAACTAGATTTTTAGTTCCCCCCCTCTAAGATTTCAGATCCTATCTCAGCTTTCCAAGCATGGTGATAGTGGTTGGCATGAGTGGGAGCAATGGATGGGACAGAGGTGGCATGAGAGTCAGAAGTGCATTTGACAGATGTGCTAGATTCTTCATTTAAGTATTTACAAGGCCAGACATGTCTTCCCAGCCTTGTTAGACTGGGATGTGGTCTGTGTTTCCCAGAGAGGTCAAGCACAGCTTAATACAAATGTCAGCTGTACCTTTCCAAATCCCTCATGGTTCCTTCCGTTGTGTCCCCCAGAGGGAGGCAACATGAATAGTTGTGCCAAGAGGCTTGCACAAGCATATACTCAAAATGCAGCCTAAGGACCTTTTTGATGCATATCCTTGCCTTCAAAAGAAAGATCTATAAAGGTCACTTGGAGCTGCTTGGCTGCAGCTACGAGTGGCTATCACTTGTACCAGCATATTCACACCCTGGGCAGACTGCAGACCCTCTGCAAGTTGGTAGTGTGGCTCTCAGGCCAGCTGGTAATCCCAAGGCATAATAGTGGATGAGGATTGTTACAATATCTGTTTCTGTGGCCACTCTTACCCAGTGCGGTTGGTACAGTGTCCACCAAGTGCCAGTGAAGCTGGCTCTGCCCTTCCTGGACCAGCCCTGAACAACCATAAAGTTGCTAAGCCGGTGTCCTTTGCCAGCCTGCAAGGAAGCAGTGCCAGTCGTGAGTGTATAAATAAAAGCCAGGGTGAGAGGAAAATGTGCCTGGCGGAGTCGCTGCAGCTGCCTCTGCCCTGGGTTTAGCCTGAAGACTCAGGTTGGCAAAATAGCAACTGTTTTAAACAGAGGGATGTCCCTCGAGTGGGGTAGAGCCTGTGGGTGTTGGAAAGGAGCTCACAGCCCCTGGCCAAGTGGCAGAGCCATCCTGGAATGATCTCAGAAGCCTTTGACATGGACAGTGGGAACAGAAAGTTAAAACCTGTCAGTTATAACCTGTCCCACAGCATCCTCCAGCTTTGCAGGGAAGACCAGCAACTTACAGGGATAAGTACTGTTGAGTCAGGGCTTGGACTCTGCCCAAGGGATGAGGATGAGAGATATGTAATGCCACTGCTGGTGTTGGCTCTGGACAGAGCACTGGGGTGGAAATGGCTGGACACTTTCATAGTAAATAACATAATTCTGTTGTATTTTGTTTGGGTTTTTTTTCCCCACAGGAATTAATTTCAATAAATATCTTTTCATTTGTTTGTTTGTTTACTAAAGAAGCCTTTCAAGCATAGGAACAAAAAGTTTTGATTAATGAGTTTTTTGCAAATTTTTATTAATTTTATTTTTCGGCTGACACCAGTACTGCTCAAAATCAGAACAGTTTTGAGGGGAAAAAAAGATATGAGGGAAAATTCAGAATGTTTTTTTCTTTTTTATTCCAAACTGGAATTAAAGCAATTTCAGAATGGTGGATTAACCTTTTAAATGGAAATCACAGAGCCCTCCCATTCCTACAATAGCTGTCACCCTTCATTTAGCACAGGCAGCAGGGGAAATAAATATGTTCACAAGCAATCAAGCCCAGTTTAAGAGGTTCCTCAGCCTTCTGAGGTGTTTAAGTCCAGACTAAACAGATGTGTCAGGATTGACATAGGGAGGGTCAGTACCTCCTAACAGGGGGGTGAACAAGATGACCTTCTGAGAGCCACTCCACTTTTCTATGAGTCATCACCAACGACTTAACGCGTTGCAGCACAGACCACTGAGTTAAGATCACTGATTACAGCAACATCAGCTGATGGTCTTGCATGCCATGACCCAGTCTGGCTTGGTTTATCTGGTGAAGATCAACAAGATCACAGAGCACAATGTGCTCTAGCTGCAGAATGATCTATGGAGCATCAACTCAAGTTAAATTAAGCTCACAAAATGAGCTTTTCAGTGGGAATGGAGCAGAGCTGCGGGGACTGGAATTAGACCAGACCAAAAGTGTCAAGGGAAGAGGCAGGCTGAAACTGAGCTTATTTGCAGAACCGAAAATGAAATCACAACATACCTCTTTCCTGAGCTGCCACAGCGATCTGAGCTGGAGCCTCTGACCCACAAAGTACAAATGCAATTTGCCACCATTCTAGGTACCTGGAGAGACCAGAATTGGGGATATCAGTATGCAGTAAGAAATCAAAGCAATAAATCTGCTAACAAATGAGAATTGCAAGAATAATTGATTCTGAAGGAGGAACACAGCAAACAAAGCTCAACAAATTTATTTCTACGGAACATCCTTACTTCCAAAAAAGACCATTTGGAGGCTCATGAAAAAAAAAGAAGGGGGGAAGGGGAAGGTGACCTTCACCCAAGACCCCGATTTCATATCTGTAGGGGAGCTAGCAAAAGGTACATGAGATTTGGGGCAGAATCTGGACCTGAATGTAGTGGGGGGGTGGTTTCTGAGAGATTAAGATGGGAAAAAAGAGCAAGAGGAGGAAGAGAAGGAGGTGGAAGGAGCATCCAAGACCTCCAACATGGAAAAGTGCCAAGCTGCAATACAGCCAGCAAGAGAAATTCGAGGAAGGTGGGAAAATTATAGAGGGAAAGAAAAAGTAGCAGATGGTACCAGAAAACAGAAACAGCGTGTTAGGCAACTTTTATTCCAAAGTCTATGCTAGTATGGTCAGAAAAACTGTGATAACAGGGGAGAACAAGTCAATGGCTATGTAAAGATCTCAAAATCTCAAAAACTTATGAACTGGGAACAGAGGCTCTGCACAGTCTGCCTGCTCTCAGACCTTGCAGGACTCTGCCTGCCCTCAGACTTTGCAGTGACCATAGAATTACACATTATTCTTTAGGTTTTTTTTAGAATGAATATAATTAAAAATAAGAAAACTACATCTTCTCCAATCTAATGGGGAAAGGGCAGCTGATATTCTTCATATGGGGTAGCTGAATTAACTAAAGAAAAGAATAATCAAAAGTGATCTTTGCAGCTCAGAGGCAGTAACTGAAAGACCACAAGGGAAGCCAAAGTCAGATATTAGCTCTCTGATTTAAAATTAAAACAATTGATCAATTGTCCTTGCAAGAATTAATAGCAAAACAAATAAGCCTGCAATATAAAACTGAAATTCATTTTCTAGATCCGGCCAAATCCAAATGCATGGGGTCTCTCAGGACTCTTGTGGATATTTATTATGGTTGAATGAATTGCATTTTTTAGGACATAAAATACAGATATTGGGCAATTGAAAAGTAAAGGTCATTCTAAAAAGAATCTGCTTTTTTTCTTTTTTTTTAATGTGTGAATTAGGAGTTTCCAGAGCTGGTCAAACTATATGCAGCAAACAGCATACTTGAAAATGGGCAGCAGGATCTGTAAAGAAGGATACGAAATTTCAGACAGCTTTTTATGCTGTAATTAAAATTAAAGAAACTGCATCTTCTATGATCTAGGTGGGGAAAGCAGCTGCTCTCCGTGTTCAGCGTGCTCAGCCACTCATTAGCTTCTGTTTAAGCCTTGATGGCAGAAATGTTGTGATTGCCTTTCTCTTCCCCAGTTCCTATGAGAGTATGTGCTTATTAGTAAGCGCAGGCATGTTACCACGAGCAGAGCTCACACCAGCGTATGCTTCCAAGCTGACCTGAGAACTGCTGAATTCAACACAGCAAATAGGGATGTGGTCGAAAACTTTGCTCAGCTTTTGCAAAGGGACAGAGAGAGGAATAAGGGCATAGGCGGGTTCATAGCTTGCTAGAGAGAGTGTGATTAATTTGCACTTGAAAGTCCCACTCTAGATAAGGATCCCTGTAGGAGCCGGTGGAAATCACTGCGGCTCCAACATCAGTATTGCTCTTGGCTCCCGAATCCCTTCCAGGACACCTTATGATCATAATCAATGGTCACCCTTCCAAGTACTATGAGATAGACTACCCAAACTTTCAGTACTTGATATCTCGTGTTGTTCTTTTACCTCCTGAAATGCAAAGGCTAATGTAGAATTCCTGCTTCCTGCTTTATAGTTTCATTCCCGAGGGTGAAATGCTTTAGCTTGGTGCTACCAGGCTGTTTGTATAGCTCTTGGTCTTGGGATCCTGCCTGTGTTTGTCTTTCTTGCAGGCTGAAGCATGGCTCTCTGCGATCCCCCTGTCTCAGCATGGTGCTCGGCATGGGAGTTCAGCTGACCCCATGTGTTGTTCTCATGAAACATATATAATGTACAAGGAATCCCACCAAATATAGAGTTCACTAGGAATATGGCACCAAAATGCCTTTTGAAGTGAAGAGCAAAAGGGAACCTCAGGGTAAGGTCTGGGTTCAGCAAAATAAAGGGCAGCAGAGTGTATCTGCAGAGCATTTGAATGACGCCAGATAACAAAGAATTAATAACCCAGAACTCAGGCTTATTACAGTGTCCCGCCTTTGTTATTGCTATATGTAATTTCCCTGTTGTACTTAATCTCTTCTTGGATACCAATGCATCCTTAAAGTCCGCATGTTTTAACAGGGTGTGGTGTGCATTATGGTTCTTCCTGGGCTGCCAGGACTGCAGGTGCTGCCTCTGAATCGGCATTTCCTTGGATGTAGTTGCAGAATAGGACTTCTGCACAATGGGACTGGTGTGCTGGGGTGGGGTTCCTGGTTGCTGGCAAGGAATCAGCTACTCACTTTCAGTTGGAAGTCTATTGTTTTGTGTTTAACAATTTGTTTTGTTTCAAATTCAGGATTTTTCTTTAACTGACAGTTGAAAGATGTTTCATAATGAGCTAGCTCTGAATGAAAATATAAATGATTTCCCTTGAAAGACGTCAAAATGAAACATTTCATCTGGAGTGAAGGGAATTACTTGTTTGCTTTTCTTTTCCTTAAACAGATAGTTCAGCAAAACTAAGATGAGTTAATAAAATATTTCTGATTCTGCCATTTTTTGCAAAAAACCCCAAGGATTTGCAAAATGCTGCAAATATCCAGGACCCTGCCAGCTCCACTGCTTTTAACAAAGATGCTTCCTAGGGCTTTTAAAATCCCAAACATATTTCCTCCCTTTGCTTCTCAACTCCATAACTCCAGTTCCTTTGCCACCTCTCAGAGCTCCTTCTTGGTGACTTGGTGACCCATCTGCACATGCAGGACAAGAGTGCCCTTTCATTTTGAGTTGTAGCCACATGGTAGTTCAACAGAGAATTATGAGACCCAGCAGATGTGGGAGGCATGGTCGGTGCCTTCTGACTGACTCTGCATTTCCCTGGCAGAAGGAAAGGGATTGTTCTCGTAGTAGTACAAATCGGGAATATCTCCTTAGCAGTTGATGATTTTACACTTTTGTAATCCTTAAAGTCAGTGAGACTGGAAACAAATCCAGGAAGTGATTTTTGAAAAGCTATTTCTCCTTCTTTATATTGTTTGATCACCTGCAAGGGGAGGAAATTAAGTGCAAGAGCAGTTATAAAATGATGGTGAAGAATCAAGTATGTTAAGGGAGTTCTGCTCATGTGGTATTTCACCTTGCCTGTGTTACGAAGTGGTAGGTAGCTGCCAGTGCCATCAGGCTGGGAACAGGCACCAACACGATGTTACCAAGATGCTCAATCCATCTGTCCAGGTGCTTGCTTGACAGCCAGGTGAAGCACCCCACCCTGCTCCCACCCTGATCCTTCTGACCACAGAAACAGGCTTGGCTGTCATGGTATAGCCAGAACATGGAGGGGTGGTGTATTGCTCTGCTGCAGCTGTAGCAATCAAGTGCAGGGTTACCCAACAGGTACCCCCGGGCAGAATAAATCACATCAATTGCATACATTATTATCTTTTTTTTTATTTCCTGATTCTCCTTTTCAGCACCGTTGTACTCTGTACCTGCATCCCAGTCTCCTCCCAAATAAAAAGCTTTGCCCCTGTTACTATTTCCCCATTCGTACCAGTTTTGCTACATATGCGCTGAATTCTGATATTTCTGATACTGCTACCTAGGTAGTCTTGGCCTTATATACTGTTGCCAATATGGCTACGCAGAGGCTGCTGGCCTTGCATAGCTGTGCTGCTCAAAAGCTCCCCAAGACTCTCCTCAGGTTACCTGTGAAGTCTGGCCATTTCTCGTATTATTCCCCCTTAACCATCCATGAAATCCAACCATCCTTCACAGGGCTATCTGTAAATTTTGTCACATCTCACACAGTAATCCATCATGTCCAGCCATTTCTCGTATGATGTCCAACTGTTTTCCAAATCCTGTTCAGTCAGTGTAACTGCAGACCCAGTCAATAGACCCAGGCTTCTGCCTGCAGCCCTAGCAGCTTCTCCTTAAACTAGTGTAATGGAGGGACAACTATCCAGGCAACCACACAGGAGACAAAGGCTTCCTGGCAGATACTTATAAGCAGACTATGAAGAAAAACTCCCTGGTAGCAGCAGAAAGCATTTTAGCATGTTCCTGTGTTGGCAATCATACTTAGAGTACAGTATTTAATAGCTACTTGTAGACCAGGGGGATCCTCCTTCTAAAAAGGACACATTGCAATTCCTTGCGAGATATGCTGTAATCTGGGACCTTTGGGACCCCTGGGTCTTCAGGCAAGGTAATAGGATGTAGTCACCTTGGGATGGAGGACTAACTGGTTTACGTATCACAGTAGCCTAAGTGAAGTCAGTGAGGCTACCTTGCACTGAAACCTCTGAGAGAGGAAATTCAGGAACAATGATTGCTGTTTAGTTAAAAGTACGCACCAAGTGCCTCAGGGAAGTAAATAAAATATTAAATCAAATACTTCAAAGCTCTCTGTGCTCCTCCCAGAAACCTCAGCAACATCATGCTGCCAGGCTGTCCTCGAGCAACCAGGGCTGGGTGAAGCTCATACTGGGAACTGACTCTTGCTGACCCTCTGTGACTTCAGCTGGAGTTGTGCTTGATCAGCATTTCCAAGCACTGCCTGTCAGAAGGCCAGAGGGACCACACTAACCATTGAGTCTGGAATCTTGCATTCAAACCAGAGAAATCTCTCCTTATAATGTCTGCAACAATGCTGTAGCTTTGCTGGAGTCAGGACAGCTGTTTCGTAAGAATATCTGGGTTTAATTTAAAGGCTTCATCTGATGGAGACTCAACAACATGCCCAGTGAGTCTCCTTCACTTGTGTATATTTGCACCATACTTGTAGAAATATGTCTGGTTGCAGGTTCCAATTGCTGGCTTCTGTGCAGCCTTTTTTTACTTGACAAAGGTACATCCCCACTACCAAGCTCTTCTCCCTATGTAGTTGTCTGCAGACCGTATTTGACTCACAGCAATTCTTCTGCTTTAATAAATTCAGTAACTTAGCTCATATTTCTCACTAGAAGTGTGTCCTCTAGTCCACGGTACGCTCTCAGAGCAGGTGGCACCACTGTGCACACTGACCCGGTCTCATATAGTACCCTCCACACCAAGAGACCGGTGTGCATTGGGGTGTGCTGCCCAGGACCTTTTTCCAAGGAAGGATTAGAGCAGGATGATTACTGAGCAGGAGATTACTGGTTTTCTTCCAACTCATTTCCCATCTGGATCTTCTTGGTATTTCAAGAAGTTTTTCTGTCTCTCTCGTATGACTCTTCCGCCATCAATGAAACTCACAGGATACTCAGAGAATTTGTGTAATTTCTGGTATGTAAGTTTAATTTATGAGGGGAATAAAATGGTAGGGAATATAAAATGTCAAAAGAATGGATTTATTTACTTAAAACTATCTGAAAACTATCTAGTTTCACTATAATTTGCCCTTTTAAACACCTGGGACTTGTGGAAGAACTGAGTTCATATTTAGTTGACTGTTGAGACCAAATGCCCTCCCCAGCATGAGCTCATGAAGGAAGACTCTAAGTTCAATCAACACCTTCTCCTGGAAACACAAAACTTCCTTCCTTATTTCTTGTAGAGGCCTCTGTGTACGCATCTCACACTGTGTGCTCAGGTATCTACCTCCTGCCTACTTAAATCCCAGTTCAACCTGCGTGCACAGAGCGAAGAGCTCAGCAGGCCATGGAAAGACACACAAAGTGTGTCGTAACTGGTTATGCCATGTGTCACTGCTTCCATAAACCAGTGGGTGCATATTTCCTCAGTGCAGGCACAGGAGAGTTATCGACTTCCTTGCAAATTTTTCCCTCTTCTGTTTTGGGACTTCTGTGAGAAAAATGCTATTCCAAGGTGTAGGGATTGGAAGTTAAATAAATTGACTGATTGCCTGGATCTGTAGATTGAAAGTGTTTACATGGAATAATTAAAAAACCCTGCAGGGGTTATAGGATGACAAACACAGCATGTCAGAGAGTTGAACTTAAGTAAACTCCTATATTCCTGAACCCTCAGGCAACATCTTTCAGAAAAACTTGTGATGATGGGCTTTAGGCAACTGTATGCAAAGGCCTGTCCTGTGAATATACCCCACCATGTATCACCAAAAGCTGTCCTAGAAATTGCCATACACACCTGCACAGATCTGTGGAGTTTGAAATCACAGAGCGAGCAGTATCACACTCAAACATTGTTATGGGCAAAAGGAGCTTGCTATATATACATGGAGCTCAGAATTCATTGTTTCAATTGAGGTTTTAACAGTCTAATTGTCAAAAATGTCTAAATATTAGAGAAAAGCCTAATTAATAAAACAGCTAAAACTGTTATATAGAAGCTCCCTGCCATGTACCTCTGTTCTCTAGGGTTGTGCTTGCCCTTCCCATGTCCTTCTGGGTCCTAAAATCAACAGTTCCTGCTTTCGCCAAGAAAGGGAGTAGGAGAGGTTACAAGAAGTCATTAGCATCCTTAGTCCTTCTCTGGAAGGAGTTCAATGTTGATGGTGGCAGTTTCTTTCTCGTTGTTTTGGGTCTGCTTCTGGCTATTTTTATACATTTTTCTTATGAAAACCTACTTCCTCCTCATCAGCTCCCAGCTAAGGCCTGACAGTTGCCCAGGAACCTCCCCAGGCCCCAATAAGATAAAGGGCTGTTGTTTGTCACCAGCGGCTACCTGGCTTCATCAGGACATTATCACAGATGGTCCCTAAGCAGAGCTGACCCAGGGTAAGTTTACTGAGTCATAGCCCATGCACTGTTATAACAGCTAGAATATGCCAAAACCAGGCAGAGGCAAATCCAGACCAGTCCTGAGACTCTGTGCTGTAAGATCAAAAGAAAGCCTGGGGACTTTCACTGGTAATGGGAAAAATTATATTTACTGGTCTGCCAGTTAGGAAAGACTGATAGAAATAACTCTACCACATAAAAGAACTCCTTTCCTTACTTAATATTACTTGTAGGTGGGCTCCATACCTATGTAGCTGGCTTTCTGCAGAGCTTTGTCTAATGGTGTATGTTCTACCAAGCCCTGCTAGGACTGAACACACCCGGCACCACTTTTTTGGGCAGAGTAGAAAGCCACTGCCGGTCAGTAGAATAAAATGAGCTCAGACAACTGGGATTATACATATTGGTAAGGTGAAGGAGTTGCAATTTGAGAAGGGATTGTCATAGAAAAGAGAACCAAGAGGTGTAGGCAAAACAATAAATAAGTTGGCTATTTCACACAACGGACCACCTAAGTGCTCCTGTCCCATGGGCACCACAAGTTCATTTGCTACTCACACCCTCTAGTGCTTGCTGCTTCTGTATATTTGCTGAAGCCACACCCCAAAGCACTGAATTTGGTGTCATATGAGAAGAAAAAAAAAAAAAAAAAAAAAGAATCTGGAGCTTTCCAGACCAGGTTTATTTGTAGTACAACAAGGACTTTCCTGAAGCATACCGTTTTAAGGAGAGTTTTGCCTAAATCAATGGGTTCCTGTGAGAAAAGGTTTCATAGTGGTGAACTGACATCACTCCAGGAATAAAGTCTTGCAAAAAATCTGAGCAATGGTCTATTATTTGTTAATCATTTGATTGGGTTGTTCTGCATGTCTCTTGCACTGCAATATCAGACTGAAACACCAAGCAAGTAGATGGAGGCAGGGAAAGCTTCTCTTACGAGGACTACAATAGATGAAAGAGTTTTAAATAATGCTTATATGCCCGAAGTGCAATTTACAGATGAGTTGGTGGAGACCAACTGTAAAGTCTAGGTGACCTCCTGATGTCAGAGAGAACAATCCATTTAGCAAGGTTAAATGACTGGATTTAGATTAATTCAAGAACTTGTCCAATAAGATAAAGTAGTATAGCGAAGGTAAATATTTGCAGCTTTATTTGCTGTGAGATTAATGTAATTGGTTTGGATTCCTTCACATCCTCCAGCCTCTTCATAAACACTGCACACTGTTAAATGCTGCAATAATGAAGGCATTTTGTCTTCATCATACTGGAGGGCAAGAAGCAGGGGAGAGTTATTCTTGCAAAATATTAGCCCAGTTTTGCAGACCCCAGAGGATCTATTAATTTAGGTTAAAGTCTCTGCATCTAAGCAAGGGCTGAGCTTGGTAAGCATGTGAAGCTTTCCTTAACCCCACCTCCATCTCCTTCTGGGCTTTTTTTCCCCTTTCTTTCTTTCTTATTTCATATAGCCAGAACAGAACCCGAGCACAGAGCAACCCAGAACATGGGGAGTTTGTCTGGATTGCCTCCCCAAGGGCTGCCAAGTAGGTCTTTAGACTGCTAGGAAAATTCCACCGCTCTGCTATCTGGCATCACTGCTGTGAAATATTGCACTCAGAAATCCTGAATCTCAGCTGTCAGATACTAAATGGAGTAACTGATCTTAAGGAAGTGGGAGATAAGAGGGAATGGGGAAGGGAGAGTTTGATCCTTGTCCAGCCCCAGTGACCAATGCAAGTGTCTCTCTGTTACATGTAGCGGGAGAGGAGAACATGGCTTCTCTGGCAGAAACTCAAGATAAACTCAGCATCACCCCGTGATAATTATTATTTGTTAATAGATATCTCCCTTCTGCCAGCCACAGCATCACAGCATCGCTGGGACTAGAGGCACCTCTGGAGACCATCTAGTCTCACCCCGTTGCTCAGTGCTCATCTAGTACAGATTCCCCAGGACTGTGTCCAGCTGGGTTTGGGATATGACAAGAAGAAAAGCCTTTCTTGTGTTTAAATGGAATTCAAATGGTATTTCAATTTTATATTCATTTTCTTTTGTCCTTTCACTGAGCACTGATGAGAAGAGTCTGGTTCCATCTCCTTTACTGTCCCCATCACTGCTGAGCTGCTACAACCACAGGGATTTGCTCCCTCCCTCTCTCTGGCCAAGGCAGCCCCCTGCCAGTTTCCTCTAATGCAGGTGGAAATGGAAATAGACTTCAGCCCTGTTATTCAGAAAGTTTGGCTTTCCACCCATTCCCCGTCCTCCCAACACCAACCATCAGAAACACAGATGGACAATGACAAATCGAACAGAAAGCAGCTCTCTTTCACTGTGCAAGTTGCTGGCAGCAGTTTGGTGTTTGGGTAAACGAAGTCCAGCCTCAAAGTATAACTGGCTTCTCAGCACACAGCCAAACTACCGTCTGTGCGGGTATTGATAGGCAGAGTCCCAAACTGGCCATTATTGGAAGCATCTCAGTGATCAGAAAAGTGAATCTGTACCAATATGTGCAAAATCAATTAAAATCCGCATGTCTCCAACACAGCACAGACCAGCCACTGGAACCTGCTCTTGTTTCTTCAGCCCCTAATTATTTGCTTCCTGTTTTTTTATAACCATCCATTCAATGGCTCAGAGACTGTTAAGTACTTTTGGGACTATTTTAAATATCCATTTGTCTGTCTCTCTTCTCTGTGATTTACTTTCCAACCTGGAGACATTCATTAGTGGGGTGCTTCACTGGAATTCATACATAATCTGTGATTATTGTTATCAAAATGACACTGTCCACACTGGCTTGTAGAACAATAATGACACATGGTTTGATAAGCTATGAAGCAAGTCCCAGCCGGAGATATTGATTAGGTGGTTTTGGCTTAGCTATTGAAGAGTACCAAAAATTGTTTATTGCAAATATCCTCTGCAGTGACAGGGATAATTCATATCATACAGCAAACTATCATGTGAAAAAGCAGAGTTATCTCTCTAATTTTCTGCTATCTTGAGTGTGTAAAAATGAAGCGCAGGGGACATGGGGAGCTGGTGGGGCTGGAGAGTACGTTGCCACATGACAGGGTCTTCAGGAGGGGTGGATGAACATTGTAAGCCAAGGCTGGAGGAAGTGCTTGTGTAGAAAAGGAGCACAACTATTCAATGGCCTTATCAACCATTTTCATGTTACAGTTTCTGGAATAATGTCAGGCTTTCCTCTACTATAGTTGAGTGGATTTTGTCTTTCTGAATTCCCAACGGGTTAGGAGACATGAGTACCCAGAAGGACTCTATTGTTTCAGTACTGGATGAGATGATTTAGTGACCAAAACGAAACACTGGTCAGATAACATTGTCTAAAAGGCACTTTGTCCACCTGGCTACACTATCATCCCTGCTGGTACCAATGAGGATTGATGAGGGAGTCACTGCTGTTGTAGGGCTGCTGTCTCTCAGCAGTATCTCCAGTCCCCCATGTGCTCATCATGGGCCCTGCTCCTACAGGCTTCCTTTAGCTCTAAAAGCCTCCTCTTCAACCCATAAGTGCATGTCAAGACACAGTCATCACATTACTATTTTTACAAGCTTACTGTAGGTGACTGTCTTGTGACTGTAATGTGGATCATATATATGCCAGAATGTGAGCATAAGATAATTTCAAGTCTGTGATTTCTATATAGAAATTATCATCAGATTTAGATCTGTTGCTGTCAGCACAAACCACCCACCCGGAGACCTGAGTTTTCCTGAGGTATTACAGAAAGCATTTCCCTTTTTGTAAACTCACCATATGCCCTGTTTCCTAGTACCACGGGAGTGGTTCTCCTTGGTCAGAAATCTACTACAGACCTGTCCAGTCCCATCCAGCCCCATACCTCCTCTTTGACAGGACAGGCTTAGGAAAAAAGTTTAAGACTCATGAAAGCACAGAATTATCTTTCCCCTGTCTCCACACTACTCCTATCACTCCCAATAATGAGGCATTTAGAGATTTCTACACCTGACATTGTACCTGGACTGTCATGTGCTTATTTGCCTGTCTAATCTTCTTTTGAATTTACTGCTTTTTTTTTGCCTTCCCCCCACCACCCCCCACCCCTTTCCGTGGCAATAAGTTCCACAGTTTAATTAGGCACTGCATGAAAAAATGCTTCCTTCTGTTTTCTTTATACTTGCTGAAATTACTTCCTTGGGTAGCCTCTCACGCCTGTGTTTCAACAAAGTGTGAATAATCTGTCTTCACTTTCTCCTTTGTCATTCACAATTTTAGAGACCCCACATTTCTGCTTCCCCAGGGTGAGCCCATGTAGAGAACTTCTTGTAATGTAGCTTCCCAATCAAGCCCATAAATCAACATTGACATAACATTGGAGCTGAAGAACATCTATTATCTGCTAATGCCAACAGTGAGTCAGAAAATAGAGCTATGTGGACCATAGAGAGAAACGAGCTGTGCCTTAAAATAATGGGGGGCTAAAACATAGCTGAAACATTTGATAGCAACCCAGCCTAGTGCCATGCTATGTAGTCTGGTAGCTCCAGCCCCGAGTTTGTGAAGCAAGTCTCTCTATTGGAAATTACTATATCCTGGTAATTGAACAAACTAGGACTGATCACCAGCTTTCCATCTGAGCATCTTCAGTGATTTAACGCAAGCCCTCCTTATTATAATAGCACATAATCAGGACTGGTCCTGCTGACCTGGGGATCCTGATCAGCATTGAGTGGATTACATTCACCAAACTCTTCCTGATACCTCTTGGGAATAAGTGCCAGGACCTGTTCTCAGGATGCAAGCTTAACATTTCTAATGGGTGTATCTGCACAGAAGAGGCTCTGGGCAGCCATCAGTGATGAACAGGGTCTTTAATTAGGACGCTAAATAGTTCTACCTGCCCACACTGATGACCTGATCTGCCAATGGAAGTCTTTAAGGGATGCTGCAGACCCTAGGACCTGTCAACCCTGATGGTGTAAAGAAGTGGGAGCCTTGGCTAAGGTGACAGTTCCAGGTCCTCTTGCAGTCAAAAGGAGAGAGGGTGCTGGATCACTCCCAGCTGCGGAGGAGGCTGGAAAGAAGATTGCAGGTATTAGGTGGGAGACGAGGTTTAACACCACACATCACAGGATACTTCCTGAGATACTTCTGAAATTTCAGAGTCAACACCGTTCCTGTCCCCACTGTAGCCTGAGTGCGGCCAGTGCACAGGATTCATCAGGTTCATCCTGGGCTGACAAGCAGCCTGGACACTAATGCCAGTGATAAATGAGCGTTCAGTAGGGAGGAGGTTTGAGGAATAGTGTAAAGCCTTTGTTTGTTTCTCTGTCTCATCCTCAGGAGCCTTTCCATTATGTCAGTAGGGAACATTGCTTGAAGAAGTCAGGTGAACAATTAGCAGTACCCAGCTGCTGTCTCTGCAAACACCACATTTCTGGCCAGTTTGGGGAAAACCTCTTGTCCCTCCTCTTCAAAATTTCCTCCTTCCTCTATGTCTAGCATAGGGGTACCTTAGCAGATTGCTTGGCAAAGCAGCATCCTGACAGGTTCCCCTAGCTCTAAGGAACAGGGTCTGCATTCACAAAAGAAACTTTTGAAAATTTCCAAAAGCTCATGCAAAGGAAAGTGTTTCTGCATATGTGTCCTAGTACCCACAGCACTAACATACAGTCATTTTTCAGTGGGAGTCTTCCTGCCTTAGTGGGTTGAGCCACTCCAACTCCAGAAAAGAAAGCAATGAAGAGAGCTGTGTGTCTCTGATCATGCTGTTAGGGTCTTCCAGGGGATTCACTTAGCCCAAGAGGTGCTGAAGACATGGGTGGGGAAAAAAGGAAGGACATATGGCTACAAAACAGCAGATGCAGCTGTCACTGTACATATGGCGCTTGTGACACAAGTGCACAGAGCCCTGAATGGCATATCCACTGAGCTTTCTCTCAGCAAACCCTGTGCAGCGCAGCCCTGCAAGAAATTCCAGGGTTCACCCACAGGGGTAGCAGCTGCCCAAATCTCTGATGACAGCCAGAGGGAAAGGCAAGGAAGGTGTCTGCATTTACTCACCTGGTCCTGAGTCCTCAAAGCTAAAAGGAGATGACTTTTGCATTCACGTTAGGAAAAGGTTCCTCTTCAAAGCAAGAAAAAGCAGTAGCATAGTCAGGATTTTCTGGGGAAGCCTTGGTCATCTGAAGGTCACTGGTGATGGTAAAAGGAAGCTGGGTTGTCTCTGGGAGGAAGGTGAAAGCAGCCCTAGCCTGCAATGGAGATGACCAGAGCACCCAGTTTAGCATGCAACCAGCATACCCACTGCAGGTGCTGGCTGCTGGCTGCAGCAGCCATTGGAGGTCACAGCCAAAGCTGATGCCAGACAGCAGGTCCTGGAAGCACCCTCAGAGGGATAAAGCTGAGGAAACATATTTTGGAGCTTGTACCAAGCAGCACTCTCAGACTTGACGTGCTGGCATCAACCAAAGAGCATCATGAGGTCCCAAGGGAGGAGTGGGGGCACCCCAGTCCCTTCTAACAGTTAGCACTATTGCCATGTGCTGGATATGGACACAAGATCACTCCAATGCTTATTTCTGGCCACGCCAACAGGTATTGTTAGCAGTCTCACACTATCCCATTGTCTGAACTGAGGGACTGCTTTTCCTGATGCTTTCCTTCTCTGGGTTTTCCCTTCCTGAGCCAAACCAGTTTTTAAATTGCTTCATCCCCTGGGGGCTGCTACTGGAAACCAGGAGGGTCCCCAAATTCTTACTTTCTTATTGAAACTCCCTGCCCTCACACTGACTGTTTTGTCATTCCCAGGGGCTCTGCCTGCTCCAAATACACATATGATAGCACAGCTCTGAGCTGAACTTGGCTTCTCATGTCTTGTGCAATACTCACACTCCACACTTTCCTGAAGCTGAAATGCTGGGGATTTAATAGGCGATTCAGGAAATGTAATATAAGTAGCTTACAAACATTTAATTCACTCTCTGAGATACTGTAGCTGAAGTCCCTTGAATCACAGAGTGATAACACTTTCCTTTCTAAAGGGAAACCATCGTATGATCTACTTAGTAATGTCTTTATTATTCTTTAATTGCTGCTTTTGTTTTTAAACAAAAAAATAAGCATGAAAAGAAGCCAAGAAAAGTATATATTTACATAAAAGTAATTCAGATACATGAATGAAAGGAAATGAACCAATTTAACAGGCAGGAAAGGTTAAAGATGATTACATGCCTTATAATCTATGCAATCTCTTTTCAACACTGCTTATGCTAGACCATGGTTACTGTAACATAAATAGTCCTGTATTTTAGCCCATTCCTTTTAAATCACTAAAAAAAGTGTTTTTAATGCATTAAGCAGAGAATGATGCTGTTTAAGGAAATGAATTGGTGCCGAGGACCAGCACCTGGGTTTTTTGCATGCTGTGTAGAAATGTCCCCCAAATGTTTCTGAGACCTGGAGAGCAGCAGGCTGAAATTTCAACCCCTGCTAACAAAGACATTATGTTCCTCCTCATATTGTTGTGGCCTCAGCAAAAGAAAAACTGTTATGAAACTGGAATGCCTCATTAAACAAGCACAGATCAGAAGAAACCCCATATGGGTCCCCTCCAAACATGCTCAGCTGGCTGAGCCCGGAGGAGATGTGTGTAGGGGAATTACTACAGTCACTGTGACATTGAGGGGCCCCACCTGGAACTGGGCTGGCCACTGGCCATACTCAGAAGAAAGACATACCCTGGCCTGCAGAACAGACAGTCCAAACACACAACTGGTGGGGAGAAACACATGGAGAGCTCGTGAAACCTGTCCAAGCTCTCCAGTGGCAGAAATAAGACTTTGGTCACTGGAATCTTCGACCCTGGCATCTCACAGTTTTTCTGCATGGCAGCTCCTTCCTCCCTCTCATTTTTACCTCCTCATCAAAGCTTTCCCAGGTTTCCCTCCTCAGTTTTATTTCTGTCCCCCATTCAAGTCTTCGGTGCTCTCCCAGGCTGCTCTTAGTGGTGGTTTGGGGTTCAAGAGCAGGAGGCTTTTCCATCTTTCTTCTTGTCTTCAAATCCCCATTTAAGATCTTAGTCCTCAGAAGCCCTTATGCCAACTTGATCCTCTATTGTCCTCCAGAGCTCCAAGTCAGAGGAAACCTCTTGGACAAGAGGGATCAAAGTCCATGTAAATGAGCCGGCGAAAGGCTTGCACAATAGCTGTGATGTGACCATCTGCTCGAGTCCTTGATGTTCTCTGGAAGCAAGCTCTTTTGGTCTCGTGGTTGTTTTCAAAGCAATATCATCCAGAGCCTGCCCCTTTGCAGGGCTGGCAGTCCCTGCCCTGTCCCAATTACTGTGGGGAATTTTTTTCTTCCCCTGTATTTTCTTCCCCTGTTCATGGCAGATTAACAAATTCATGCCCACTCCTCTTAGGGGAAGCCATAACTGTTGCAAGGCAGTTCAGAGCTCATCACCACATATTTATGCACACTGCTTAATTCTGTGATATTTCCGCTGTTTTGTGAATGTCTTGGGTATTCTTCTTACTACTTCACCTCAAAACAGGACAAATGGAAATGGTCCTCAGAAATTCAGGCTTTTCTTTCAGTGGAAAGCAGTTCACACATTTCAGATACGAAATTTCAGAAGTGAACATGTTTCAGTAGTACATTGAAAAATATGAATGAAAAGCAACACATTTGAGTTTCAAAATTGCCTGGGGTGAGATTTTTCTGATGAGAAGGAGAGGTAGCGATAAAAAAAAGATAATTTTACGCACAACCTGAGATGGAGCTGGGTGCCTTTTTATGTCAAAACCTGATCATCCTATTTTTGAAACAGTGCCTCGTTTTTGTCATTTTTGTCATTTGCATTTTTCTCACAAATCTGTCCTTTGTGCGTGCAGGTGCTTTTTTTTTGAAAGAAACTAAGAATTTGATGGCAAAAGCACAAGTCAGTGTTACTAAGAAGAAATTCCCTTATGCCCCAGGAAGCAAGTCATTCTTTCTTTGTCGAAGTCAATCACTGGGAAGAGGCAAATGTCATAGCCCCATCTGGAAGGCTTCAAGAAGGTCATTTGTGATGCGCTAGGCACGGCGATAACCAGACCTATAATTTCAGTCAGTTCCAGGACTGCACAAACTCCACTCTAATTGCGAGGAAATATCCTTTTTTACTCATCTCTGAGGCTTAGCTGTGCAGGCAGCTGGCCCCCTGTGTCTTTCCCAGACTCACCCTGGTTGGCCCAGCTCCTGGCTGCCATTTGTCTTGCTGCCCTACCGTTTTCCCTAGGTGGGTTTACAAAGCCCCAAAGTTCAGTTGCTCATAGGGAGGGAAAAATTTCTGTCTTTCCAAAGACTATTCATCCTGACACTGTGTGCAACAGAAGGAAATTATTAATGGGCAGATTCTGTCGAGCATGCTTAATAACAAGGCACACAGGGACAGGTAATCTGCGAGCAGAAAGGTCTCCCACTGACACCTGCCAGCAGCAAGGGTAGGACGTGCCAGGGAGGACAGTGATAAGACAGACAGAAAAACTGTAAAAGTAGAATAATACAAGAGGATACAATTTTGTGTTTGCCTCAAAGGACAATCCCCTCCCTTCAAAGCTGTGTTCAGGACCCTTCCGAGACCCAGGGTGATCAGTTCACCTGATTCTAGGGCTGCATAACAGATACATACAGCTGGGAATTGCCACAAGCATACCTTGGATCTCCATAGAGGAGTAGCTCTGGACATAATTCACAGCTGAGCTATGACCAGGGCTTCCATTGCAGGACAGACCTGCACTTGGTGTGGAGCAAGGCTGACAAGTGAGATTGATCTCTGCACGCCCTGCTGGCTCCCTTCCCTCCCATGGCTGGGGACTCACAACACCCAGCAACTCTGTATCAGAACAACCTTGTCGCTGACCACAGGACATAACTGGAGCTACACATGAATTTCTCAAGAGCTGGAAACACAGGCTGGTGATTCCAGTATAGAGGCATGCAAGTCATTAACAGGCTATCCAGCACCATCAGCTGGACAGCAAGGCAGCAAACGATTGAAAAGATAGTTAAAAATATTAATAATTAATGCCACAAAGCTCAGGCAGTGCATTAAGCTACAGGTAACCTGGACTGCAGAAGATCATTTAACTAGGCGGAAAATAGACATCAGTAGCACAGAACACTGCAAGTGGTTAAATTACAAAGCAAGCTGAAGAGTTGGCGTGATTGATTAATCTCTATCAGAGCATCAAGACACTATGGATAGTTAAAAATATTAATAATTAATGCCACAAAGCTCAGGCAGTGCATTAAGCTACAGGTAACCTGGACTGCAGAAGATCATTTAACTAGGCGGAAAATAGACATCAGTAGCACAGAACACTGCAAGTGGTTAAATTACAAAGCAAGCTGAAGAGTTGGCGTGATCGATTAATCTCTATCAGAGCATCAAGACACTGTGAAACAAACATACACTCTGGTGGGCTTTATCTCCCAAGCGACCAGCAGAAGTGTCAGGTTTGGCTGCTGTTTATCGGGAAGGTGGTTTGTATGCAGCCAGGGTAGTGGCACAGTTAGCAATCCATGTAAAACGCTTTCTAAGGGATATGGATGACGCTGCAGATCAGCAATAGAGATACAGTCTCAGGCCCAGGGGATGGAGCTCTTCCATGCCGGAACCACTGCATCTTGGCATGATGGCTTCAGATCTGAATTTCTAAAGCACCAGAGGTTTCAATGGGAAGCAAAGGGGAAACTGTAGTTCCTTCAAAGCAGCTCTTTATCAGAATCCTGGTACCTGCTGTCATTGGTGACACATTCAATAGCTTAGTAAAAAGAGACATTTTAATACTTAGAGGAACAGCTAATCTCATGGAGAGCAAATGAAATTCCCACATGCAGCCTGCTTCTTGTGCTGCACTGCCTCTCCCTGCTCCAGCTGTGCAAGCAGAGCTGCCAGGAACTCCCCTCAAGCTGCTTTCTTTCTGCTGCCTGGAAGCATGCATGTTCTTTTCCTGTTGGAGGTCTCAGCAACGGAGAAAGCCTGGGCTCAGCCTGAATAGGCCATGGATCTCCATGTTGTCTGGGTACTGGGCACGTGAAAGGATGGTACGGGCAGATGAAATAGCCAGGCTCAGCACAGAGCTCTGAGGATGCCCATGGAACACAGAGGGGAGCACCTCCAGGGCACACTGAAGTCCGAAGCATGTGCTGGAGGTTTCTTGAGCGGACCAGTGGGTCGCACTGGAGCTTCTCCTGTAGAGCTGCTCCAGCCTTAAGGCTACTTGTTTACGACAGTGCCACAGCAGTATCACAGCTCTTCGTACTTATCACACCAGCCTAGTGAGAAAAGAGGTCCTGGGAGCAAAACTCAGATTGGTGCAGAACAAAGGTTTTGGGGAATTTTCTGGATCTGCATGCTAAGCATAGAACAACAACGGCAGAACAAAGGGTTTGAGACCCCCTAGGCTCTGCGGAAGGCATCACTGTCCTGTACAGCCTAGTCTTTAATTATTAAGTATTCTGCTTGGGTTATTCTCCCTGTGGACTGTCACTGTTTCCAGCCAATCCCAGAGGGTGACAAAGCATGCTTCTCTACCGAGTTGACAGGAGGAGTTGCAATGATCCAGGATATCTCCAGGGACTGTGCAAAGGACGATGACTCCTACAGTCCACCCTGCTGTAGGGCAGAGAGCTGAGAAGCACAGTAACAGAGACTGGAAATACTGGCTTCTGCTTTCAGAGGAGTCTTGTTGTAAGGTTCTCACCAGGTAATTTGCCCCAGCAGAACAATCTCTGTTGGCAAGCTAATGCTGAATTACAGTGGAATCTCACTGTAAATACTTGCGTCATCTAAGTGATCACCTGGTGAGACTGGGCACAATAATGTAAATGGTGTTCAGTGAGAAGCTACTGACAGGAAGGCACAAACCTGTGCAATATTGCATAGTTGTAAGTGCTGTGTCTGTTCTTCCTGATGAATCAGAACAGAGAAAGAAAGCATAGTAAACCCCCTGCTTCTCCCAAGCCATGGAGATGCCAAATCACTACCTATGTTTGTATCCTCAGCACATAGTCAAGGTGGGATGCTCCACTCCTCCCAGTCTCAGCTTTGATTTTGCTAGTAGGCACAAAGTTATTCTTTTCTTTCTTACCACCTTATTTTATTTTTTCCTGTGGAGGCAAGGCATCTGTACTTTCATTTCTTTGTATGTTCTTAGCCTTGTTCCACTTCTCCAGATCTTTACCTTTGTGGCTCTGGCTCCAAGTACCAGGAGTAAAACATATATTTATGGAATAAGTAATTTTAAAATTAGATCTTGCTAATGATTACCTTCATTATGGCTCTGTCCTGAGGGAGCGCTTGAGGTTTTGAGAGCTTTCTAATCAAATTGTTCTAAAGCTCATTTTGAGGTTCATTAAAACATGCAAGGACCTTTCATCTTTATATATTTCTTGAAATTGCTAATGCTCTTAAATAAAATAGGAGTCTCGTGAAAAATGCAGCATGGCACCAAGTATACTAGGTAGGACTTCGAAGAAAGGAGTGAAGAGGGTGGTAATTTAAAAGGTTTTATGAAGAAAGTTTTCCAGATTAGTTAAAGAATATGAAGTGGAAAAAGTTTAGCAGAGAGCAAAACTAGCTCCTGGACTAAGATGAAGAGTGAACCTGTTGGAAATTATCTCAAAAGGCTGGCATAAAACCCTAAGGACAGTTCTACAAAATTACGACTGTTTGACACTGAGTCACCAGCACTGTATCCAGCTCAAGGAGGATCAGTAGCCCATGCAATAAGTCAGTGAAGGAAAACATACCAGCAAGGAAGAAGGTCAGCTATATTTCAAGTCACCTTCATTCATAAAATGCTGCTTTACCTGCTGGGGGTGGGATGTTGGGAACCAACTTTGTTTCTTTCCAAGTACATTCTGCACATCACCAGTTATTTAATAGCTTGCATGTCTATAGCCATAAGGGAATCATGACCATATTTTTCCTTTTAATTTACAAGATTGTTTGCACACTGGGATGCCAGATGGCCTGAACTTTAAGTCAGGAGATAATGAAGTCAAATACCAGCCTCCCATCCTGAGAGGAGGAAAGAAAATCCCTCTGAATAGACAGCTTCTTGCTGAGTGCTCACAAACATATCCATGAAGGGCTTAAATGCTCTGCAGGGGCAGCAGTCACACCAGCAAGTTAAAACATCGCTCCAGTCCTTCCTTAACCATGACTTCAGGGTATATCGGAGAATAGCAGTTGCAGACCCTCCATGCCTGCTATGGGACATGAAGTCCATTTGATATGCAATTATGTATTCCCAAATCTTACTTCCAGTCAGTACCTCTCTCTGCCCCTGCACAGTCCTCTTCTCCCGTGAGGTGCACAGCCCTCTGTGGCCAAGCTGACCCTGCTCTCTGTGACCTTGCTGCAAGGCTGGAGTAGTTGGACCAAAAGATCCCAAAGACTTCTCCCTGCAAGTGTGAATTTCACCATGATGGGCATGTGTTCAAAATGAGACATTGCAATTCAGATGTTGCATCAAGCTAGTTGTGGACAACAAAGGAAGTAAAGAACATCACTTACAGGGCAGATAAGCCTCTTAAAGGAAGTGTTTGTTTCAACTTACTCAGGAGAAGCCTAGATGGGTAGGTCAGATATCTGTGCCACTGTCATTTAAAGAGAGGAAAGAAGAATCCTTCTCTCACTGTCACTATAAACTGCAGGTTTTCACACATGTGAGATGCTATTTATGTGATTGGTTTTAAAGAGGTCACTGGCCTCACAAAGATAGAGAACATGTCTGTCCCACTGAGGCAGTCTAGTGCCATTTCCCACAATGTAGGTGCCCCTCCAACCAGGGAGTGAAGCCTAATGGAGCTGGATGGTCCAGGCCAGACCATGATATGGTGAACCTAGACACCTCTGCCAGTAAGGAAATGAAGTTTGGTCTCCTGAACCCAAATCACTGGATTACTCCCCCAAAATCTCTTTATTGCTAGACTTTATGCTGCAAATCTTTTCACTGCCTTCAATGGAGTCTAGTTAAGTGACTATCATTGCAATACAGAGGGTAGCTGTCTTCAGACTTGTCCTGTGTTTCTCTCCTTTTCTTTCTATATTGCTGCAGTTATGATTTGGTTTTCAGCAGTATTCAGTGCTCTCTATGGGGAAACGATTGGCACTAATTGATAAAATGCTTTCATTTACTTGGTGACAGAATTATTAGAGGCTGATAATTGATGGAATGATATCACACAGCTTTTTTCCAATGAGCACATTAATTATATATCCCTCCTGCTTTCTTCTTTGCAGCACTGTTGCCTCCATTCATGTTCATTTAACTAGATCATGCATTTCATTAGAAAACAATGAAGTATGATTATATATAGGAAGAATCCCAGCCATAAATAGTGGCCTGAGCTTCACAATTAAACATTAGGAAGGCAATCATTTTTTAGAGTGTATTTTGGAGAAGACGAGTATTTGCTTCATTTTTTCAGTAAGAGGCTGGTCCAGAGTCCATTGAACTCGGGAAGCCATCCTGACAATTCAGTATGATGTGGATCTGCATGTTAATGACTTCACCACAGTGAAAGGGGTATCCACAGGTGTTTCATAGCTTTCCAGCTCTTTTTAATAAAGATTAAGTAAAAGTTCAGTCTTGGGAAGGCACACTGTGGAACATGAAGGATTTACTATAGGGGCCGTGACTTTGGAAAAGGGGGTTGTGTGAGGGTTATGAGAGCACTTTGGTCTCTTATTAGAATTCTTAGATAACAGCTATTTTCTGGAAACCAGATTTCAGTGCCTGAGCTGAAACTGGAGAAAGTTACTGTCATGTTGTTAATGACGAGCTTCGTCCCAGAATTCATTTCATTCATGAGTTTAATGTGTCACAGCTAGGATGCGGTCTACCCCTGCTCTGCTGATTTCTCTCCCATTGCGAGGTCCACATTACCATTGAACAGGTCAGAGTGAATAGAAGACACATTCTTGTTTTTGCAACATGCGCTCAGAGATATAGATCTCTGTGTATGGGCTAACTGTGGGCTTCATAGCTCCTCTGCTGCTACTACTCGGTTCGTCTTGAGGGCGCTCACAAGGCA